>NC_056726.1:499997918-500070418 GCF_019279795.1 Protopterus annectens | reverse complement strand
CTAACTGAATGTAAGAAACTGTAACCGGAGGTTAGCATTGATTAGCTCCGTACAAACCCATGCACACCCACAAACAACTGCTTTAATGTGCCTTAATCACTCCGTATCCAATGGCCTTGTTCTGCCCAGCAACAAAATAAATGGCCTCTGCAAGGCTCGAAACCAGGACCCTGCACACACAGCTATTGTGATTTACCACTAAGCCATGGCAGATATACAGACATTGGATCTTATCACAAACATATCATCCAGTGCAGTCATTCAACAGTATAGGAAATGTATTCCATCATGTAGATGTATGTGTGTGTGTTTATGTCCAGATATAGACACATACATATATATAGATATATCAAGAACATTCCATGTGACAACAAAGCATTACAAAGGAATGAAAAGGGAAACACCAGCAATGCCTGTATTAAGTAGTGGTGCTGTCCTATGTAATATCAAGACTCCCTCAGACAGACATGTGTCATTAATACATGCAAACATTTGTACATTGGCCAAATACATCATTCTGTGCATTTTATTTACATTACCACAACAGTTCCTGTCCAATCATTATGTGAGAACAGTACTCTTGCAATGTGCTGTGTGCAACATCATCATCATGAAAAAGGTAAATGGGGTAACCATAGAGGGACCGGTATTGTTATGTGTACAATGGGATCATCTGCATCACGTGTACCTGAAACCTTTAGGAGTCATATGCATACCAGGATTGTGTGCCTGAGAGACAGGGGTGAGGACAACTGGAGTATGTTGTGATATATATTAAAAGGGTTACATGTGTCCAGTGGACACGTGTGTGAAATGGACAGCTATGTATGGGGCAAATGTTGTTCTAGGAACTGATTGGCCTTTTGTTTCCGTAGGGTGAGAGTGGGATGTGGGGGAAGGAGAATAGGTATGCTCGTGGAGGATAGGTTGGGTAGGATGACAAGACAGCATACAGGGTCGATACATGACACAAGTGGGGGGATATACCTTGGATGGGGAGGGTTGTTCAGCAGTCACAAGACCATGAGCCCCCAGATGGAAACAGTGGGACGGAGGTCCCCAGCCATGGGCAGCCACCACTGCACCAAAACAGCCGCAAATGTGGCAGTGCTGGGGGCTGTCTAGGAGGGGCAGGCTCACCCTGTAAATGTGACACTCTGCCCTCGAGCTGGCGTATCTGGCCTCAAAACCCCTTATTGAGCCCCCTACGCACCACATCGGGGACTGTACGACAGCAGACATGTTCCTGTCTGGACCTGCTCCCAGGAGGGACAAGCCCCATCCTCAGTGGTGGTTCCACCAGAAGGTGGTACAGAGCCAACAGAGGTGGAGGTCCAAGGCTGGGCCCCAGATGTGCTGGCGCCCAGTGCCATGGCCAGCTCAAGTGGGACAGGAGGTTCTGTCAGGACCTCCAAACCCATATAGCCTATGGTGTTGCAGTTTTAACACAGATCTGGCTTAGTAATAGTCAACAGCATTCAGGATTACTTATAACAGCATGCATAGATATGACCATCAACCCAACGCAACAGATGGTATACATTTGCAGAGGGAGCACAACACATGCATATATACTGCATGACATTTGTACAAAGTGTAGAAGACTTGTAACTGCAGCTATGAACAGTGGCCCTTCATTGGCATGTCACTGAGAACCCCAGACAGTGTCTGTCATACCACTGTTTCATGTGATATATTTCCAATCAGGGATGTGATGGCAGTAACTCATCACTATCACCATGTACTGACTGCAAACCTCACACTATGCTCCTGCAGTTCACAGATGTGTGTTCAGTGAGTAACACAGGAAACAAATGGTTCCACACACTGACTAGTCCACAGATGGCCCTACAGATGGGGGTTCCCTCACAAACAGAGCACGGTCTTGTCAGTTTTAAAATATGCAGAACAGCCATTACCACACACAACTTGTTAAACTGGCAGTAGTCTCGATGAAGCATAGCTACACTTACATGCTGCAGTCATGTCTGGCACATCACCCTCCTGTCTTCTTTAGGCTATTTCCCCACTGTGTATGTTGTTTGAGGAACATCCAGATATCATCTGTGATGTCGTTTACCAAACACCAGATCCAGGTACCACTCACAGTGACTGTTATGGGCAAACACCAACATGATGTTCCTAGATATTGTACTGTGTTTCCATGCAATTGGCTATGGGAACATCATCACAGCTGTTCGACATGCAATCAGCTAGAGGAGGACTGCAATAGGTGCAGAGGCCATCACCTGGTCATGACCATCACTTATAAAACACAAGCTGCTGCTGAGCAGGTGTGCAACTCCACATCCACCAGAGAGTGTGTGGGAGGGACAAACAGAGGCAAAGTACATCAGAGAAGGGCTTGGAGACTAAAACCTAAGCATCGTCTGTCACACACCTACCAGTACAGGGGTTCAAACCCCTGACTGACTACTCATTACTATTACAAGTGCATGTGGTTACTCGATATGCCACAAAGCTGACATGTTGGTGTGCTGTAAGAACATATATGTGTGCTGGTGAGCGAAATCAGCAACAGAGATATAGTACACATACATTAGGTGTAGCACACATGGCTGCCCACATGAACGAATGTCACTGTCAACACAACCACACTCTCTAATGGACTCACAATGACACACTTTGCCAGGCCCACAAATACACTTCCTAACTACTTAGTTTGCCACACTTCAGTAATGCACAGGTACTACATGCACCACAGGGGATATCCGGAGGTTCTATGGACTAGGGCATGTGAACGTGTCTGACATCAGTCGGTATGCAATGGGTGTTATACTGGGTGTGACTTTGGTTGGGAGCATCATACGCCACACGCAGACACAAGCTGCCAGTACTGACATGCATGTGTGCATTGCTTCATGGGTGTGTAGTAGTGGTTGGCTGTGTAAGATGGCTGTACAAGGCTGGCTGAGGGGTAATCCTTGGCATCACGCCACCCGACAATGGTGTGCAATGTGGTACAGGGGTGTAGCATCTGCAATGTCCCACACAGATGAGTATTGTTTGAACTGTCCTGACATCCTGGTTACCATTGTGTACAGCCATTGCTTTGCAATACATGCCATGTCTGTGTTTGATAGTCCTTGACATGGACATTGCCTGGGATGTGCACGTCCCACAATAATGTACAGTGACATGTACTAGTGTACCTGGTTTGGCTGGCATATGTGTACACAGACTGTTATCCTCAGATATGCCATTACTTGCCTGGTGTGGCAGGACCTGCTTATAGGCAGCAGGATGACCCTGCACCTGCACTGATAGCATGATACAGGTATTCCCCCTGGTGTCAGTGGCATCGGTCTCTACAGGGCATATGTGTAAGGCATTGTATGGCCTCTGTGGATCACATTTGATGACACCACATATGTTGCAGGCACCCAGTGGGGAACATAGTGGAGGCACACTGTCCGCAATTATGTGCCTATTGTACTGCTGTACAGGGTGCCATGCCTCTGCAGCCCACTGCAATCACACCATGCCTATTATCTGTCATCAATGTGCAGGGTACTAGCAATATAGCAGGATATTCTAGGCAAGTGAGTTTGTGTATGACACATAGGTTCAGAACGTATTCCGGGTAATAGTAGGGTTGCATACTTTGTTCACCAGGCCTTTTGCCAGATGTAGGGGTATGGCTTGCCAACACAGTTCTTTGACTGACTGACATCTGTACTCCTCGTGAGGTGGACATTGTGACATCTAATATGGACACCATATAGGAAAACTACAAAATCCACTCCCCAACACGTCCAGTGGTTAGACACTCACAGCCAACCCCACACAGTCTCTGACTGTCAAAAAAAAACACACACACACACACACACACACACACACACACACACACACACACACACACACACACACCTGCCATGTCTTGGAATAGAACCCCTACCTAACTAGTTTATTGCACTACAGCAATATGCAGTTACAGCACGTGCTACGGAGAATACTGGGTTACAGCAGTCCCAGAGGTGTATTTCCAAGTGGGTGACACCAGCAGGATTGCCAAAGGTGGGTATGTGAATTGTAAAGAATGTGCATACTCTAAAAGCATAGTTTCTTTCACAGGCAGGCAGACAGACACACTTGGCCTGTCTGGGATTAGAACACCTACCAAACTAGTTTAACACACCACAGCGTTACGCAGTTACAGCACACGCCATGGAGATTACTAGGTTACAGCAGTCCCAGAGGTGTATTCGTAGGTGGGTGACAACAGCAGGATTGCCAAAGAAGAGCATTTCAAGTGTATTGCGAGTTGTACATGTCTGTTACCTGCGTGTACCCGCTGCCTACTGTCATGAAAACACATTTATACCTGCTTACAACTGCTTAAAAGTGTCTTATGCAGTCCTAATTGACAGTATCAACAAGGCTTGCAGGTCCTGAACCCTGGACCACGCACACTGAAGTCACTGGACGTACCACTAAGCCATCTGGGTTGTATACATGTAGCATGGAGTCTATAATGCACATCTTACTACAGGTATTCCACAGTACTGAAAACAAATGGGACAGTCACTTTGTGTACATATGTACAGTACCCTTGAATGTACTGTACTCTGTGAAACAACAAAGACAAGTCTACATGTGTACAACTGTCATAACTACATATATGCACCTACAGGATGTGTACATACACACACACACACACATATATATATATATATATATATATATATATATATATATATATATATATATATATATATATATATATATATATATATTTATATATATATATAGATATATACATATACACCGCCATAGATATATATATATATATATATATATATATATATATATATATATATATATATATATATATATATATATATACACACACGTCTGAACACCCTTTGTGACACAGAAGGGTTCCAAAGGAACTGACATGTACACAAAACAGAGGCATCTCTTGTGTTATAAAATTTAAATCTTAAACAGTTCACCAGAGAAGGGATGGTTGTTGTGTATGTGGAGTTTGGGGTGGGGAATGATGGCTAATGTAATCTACCCCGGGGATTGTGCAGTAAGGGTGGGGGAATGATGGGTATGGACTTACACCCCAGTGACCACTTCTGTGTCACTGCTCGACAGTAGCACAGGAAAATAACATACCCAACTGTAGTCGTGCTTGACTGTGTATTCTTTATCATTCCTAACTATGTAATACTTTGTAGACACTGTTCACCACAGATGGCTACCATGGTGTGCTAAAAGACATTACACATGTGTATGCCTGACTACAGGGTAGTCAGACACACACACACTTGCCAGTATTGTGCATACACGTCTTGCCTATGTAAAGGTAACTAGTACAGTAGTATGCAGTTGGGGTATGTGCCACAGAACATATACAATTACACTTATTTGATTCCACTTCTGAGCTGGGTGACATCACAGGACTGATTACTTGCAGTGGGGTGGGGGGAGGAGAGAGGTTTAGCAGCTGACAAGGATAAAGGCCAGTGGAAAAGGAGGTATCTCTTTGGAATGCAGCAAAACCCGCTGTCATGACAGGATGCAGACACAAATACACATACACATCCACACTCAGCCATTTGCTGACACACACACACTCAGGCATTTGCTGAGACACACACACACAAACACCCTCAGCCATTTGCTGACACACACACTCAGGCATTTGCTGTCACACACACAAACACACACAGTTGCCAGTGGTGGGATCAGAACTCCTGCCTATCTACAGATCACTATTACAGTACTACGCAGTTACGAGACACGCCACAGACATTACACATTCCAAGGCAGTCAAACTGCCCTTCTAAGATTGAGGACAACAACAGGGAGACTGACAGTCATGAAGTACACAGCTGTAAAACTGTGTGTTTAAAGTAGGTGTTCACTACAACCTGTATGCACATACAAGACACATCATCTGCAGGTAGGCCTGAAAGGTATAGTTGTAGCACAACAGGAACCTGAACTGGAGTATGACCATCTGTGGAATGGACAACTACTATCACTATACAGGGTTAGAGTGGGCATGGTCATACACTTAGTAGCACAGGGCCGTTTGGGATGCACTATGACTACAACTACACTAGGTTATACTGGGCATGCTCATACACTTAGTAACAAAGGGCTTGTTGGATGCACTGACTCAAATTACACAAGGAGGCAGTGGGTATGCTCATACACTTAGTAGCACAGGGCTGTTTGGGATGGACTCTGATTCTAACCACAGAAGGCCACAGTGTGCATGCTCATACATTTACATGTACAGAACATGTTGTAATGGACTCCTATTGTAAACACACAGGTTTACAGCTATGTACATCTTATCTGTCAGTATATATGCACATCATGCTGGTTTACTACCTGATACCTGTATGTGGCCTGTAAATGATATATCAGTGTCTGTGCTGTGTGATACATATGCATACATGTACATGAAGTACTGACATATATATGTTAAGTATACACATTCATGCATGTGTGGATGTGACAGAGAATAGGTTACCTGGGACACACAGGCGGATGCTACCTACAGCATGTGTCACACACCTTGCTGCCCTGAAAGGCATACACTGATAGCAGGTTGTGGACAGTGGCATTATATGTGGAACAGTGGCATGTGCAAGCATAATGTGTGAGCCACATTGTGTAATGGTACTGAGGCGCAGGTGTCAAGATGACCTCTCCCAGCTGTGTTAGTAGTTGTCATTATTAGCAGGACTGCTACCCTAAGTATATCTCACATTGGTCATAGACATAATTTCTGCTGCTGTCCATCACCTTATACGAGGCATTTGCTACCAAGCACATTACTGCCACTCGCAGTGATGTCATGGTAGGAGTGGCAACTGCTAGACCAAAACAATGAGCCAATGTCCTGCTGTTATTATGAGGTTGTCCAGTGACTGTCATTCCAGGCTGTCATGACTGAATGACAAGCCTTCAACACAGAGCACATGCATCCATGTTTCACGTGTGTGTGGATAATACCTAGGTCGCATTTACCCATATAGCCACATTCCAAGGCAAATGTCCTACAACCAGAAGTAACACCCTGACACCTTCAAGACAATTGCATTGGATGCTTATGCTAACCAGTGCTAGATGTGTGGCTTTAGTAATCCATTTGCTCAATGTAGAACCTACAATGGGGAATACTGACATCTGTGCAGTGAGGAACACCTGGCTGAAGGCTCTGCAGTGCACAATTGCACTACCACCATATAACTCAGATCCAGACATGTGGGCCATAATAATGGTATGGATAATTCCAGGTGGTGGTGTACACATATTCATAAAGGCTACTCACATGTAAAGACCACTACTCTGACATAACGCATCGCAGATGAGTCAGGTACAGGTGAAAGTGGCAAATGCTGCATTCTAGGTTGTATCCTCATATACATCCACCATCTTCTCCCCAGACTATGTGGTATGAATAGTATGGTAGACCACTAGATAAACCTTGATTGGTGGACTGTACCTAGGCCTACATCAACTGTGCAAAGTACCCATATACAGACACAGCTGCATAATGTGTCATGCAATGCAATAATACCACTGTTTGTAACCAGCTCACTTGTACACATACCAGGGTCCCTCGGATGTTGTCAGCATTAACACGATCGACTGTTGCTGTACACCAGTAAACAACACCCTCATGGTTGGATATGACCTAACTGTACCTGCCCTGGATATGTACATCCCACACTCATACAACATAAATGACATTACTATAGCTTTCGTTATCCTTTCTACATACAGGTGGCTACAGTCATTACACACATGCACACGGCAGATAGCATGCTAGCAGTACATACGGTTTGATATCTATGTTAACAGAGGAAATATTCCCACTCTACTGGTCACCCATGACACCTATCATATCATACAACACCCCATGTGGCATGTATGTCATTAGACATGTCCACCTAATGCAATGCCTACAAACATACCCAAATAACAGGATCACAGGACCTACACAAGGCCTGTATTGACAGACTCAGGGAATTTCAGCTCTACTCTGCATGTTCCTGAGTAGTCACAGGTGATATGTTCATGACATGTACAGCCATGTGTGGCCACAGCTCCTACATATACCCCATGTCAACAATTGCAAGCCATGCATGCTGTGTGCTGTCTGGACATTAGCCTTAGTACCACAATAGCCAGTACATGCTGGGGTGAGATATTTACAACCAAAGACCTTGCACATGCTTGAAAGAGTGTACTGCCTAGCACTAACAGAGCACATTGCCAGCACTCTTCCAGTAAACATGAGGTGTGTGTGGCAAATATGATGTGCTCACTGTTGACCATTACAGTGCCCTGGCTTCACCATGGCACTGTCAAGTAACAGTTTGTAGGAGCATGACATGGAATAATACTGTCTGTGTCTCACTATGTGCTGTTGTCATATATGTACACTAGGCTACTCGGTGAAGATGTTGGTGTCCTACCAGTACATGAATACAACATCCATTATGGTGTAATGCTCGGCTATGTTTCACACATGGCGTGGGGAAGGAGTAGAATGTATCCTCTTGACCTGCTGGTGCACTTACTGATGTAGACCGCATATGTTTACATGTATTGATGTTTGTGTAGATTCCATGTGTGTGTAGTGTCTGATGTCTAAAGGTGACTGTTGTCTTAGTACATCATGCTGTTGCAATACGGCCTCAACATTGCCAACTGTATATGGTGATATGCTCTAAGTACAGTAAGCAGTACACGAGGTATGGACAGATGTTTGGACATGACTACTAAGTGGTGGGGCTTCTTTGCAGATGAATGATTACTGAGGACAGCTCACTGGTGTGTTACAACCATTCCTACAATAACCTGTGTAACTGCTAAGGTCAGGTTTTGTTAACTGAAGTGGAAGACAGACAATGTAGACTGCTGTAAGGGTGACACTGAAGGCAAACCTCATGACACCTGTAACAGTAATACCTCCCCTGTACATATATCAGCACAGTTGGCAAAGGAAAGAGTCAGTAAGCTTTATACCAGATGTGATAGTGCTGTACTTCTGTAATACCTATCATGAGATAGGCAGGTGTTTGATTCACAGTACTGGCATGTTTGGGTGTGTGTGTGTCCATATATGTCACGTATGGTTGGGAATACATCCCGCATGTTTTCACTCTCCTGAACACTGTTGTTGACACCAGTACAGAGTGAAGTGTAGAAAGAAAGGCATAGGCAGGTGGTTGAACCTCACACATGTAAAGTGTCTGTATATGTGTGACATAGGTGTATATCTTTGTGAATGCTACAGTGTGTGTGTGTGTGTGTGTGTGTGGCTGTCCATGTGTATGGCTGTCTGGTCCCAGGAGTGAGGCTGTATTTTACCATAGTGAAATGTTAATGCCCCCTCCCCCCCATCCAATCAATGCAATCCAGCATCCCTGTTGATATCAATCGTAAGCAGGCATTCTAACCACCTGTTAACATGTACACCCTGGGGTGTGACCTGTTGTTACATACCCTACTGATGGACCCCCTCCCAACATACACTCACTTCACTGTAGTATCCCTGTCGATGTCCTTGATCTTAGACCACTCTGACCACCTGTACATGTGTAATTTCTGTGGTGCATCCTGTAATTGCGTAGTAGTATAATGATGATATGCACATACATAGGCAGGGGTTCTCATCTGAACACTGGCAACAGAGTGTGTGTTACTGTGTCTGTGAATCCCTGAGTGTGTGGGTGTGTCTGTGTTTGCATGCTGTCATGGCAGTGGGTATTACTGCTTCCCAATGAGAAGCCACTATTTCCACTGGCCTTTACCCTTGTCGTCCGGCATACCACTCTTTTACCTCCTCCTCGCTCCAGATAACTATACCTGTGATGTCACCCACTATGGATGTGATGGCTCTGAACACAGTAGCTTACTACACAGCTATCATGCTCTTGGATCATTAGAACAGTAAACATAATTGAAACATGGGAGAATATAACTGTGATGTGGAAGCTACAAAGTGCATGCAGGTATTGTCATACTGACCTGTGGGTAGTCAACATGTACATATGGGACACTAACCGGAAACACCGACATCCCCCGGCACATGCAACTACACCTGAAAGAGGAAGGCAGAACGTCAAGATCAACATGCTGTTAGTGTTGTTACACATGATACATACTGTCAAACGTACAAAATGCATTCTAAAACTGTAATACATGGTATGTCTGCTGCCTGTCAACAATACTCAACAATATTAATCCACAATTGTCTACCTAGTATGTTCACCCTGTGCATCAGACCATATCAGCACGTCCCTGCACCAATGGTGTGGATGAGAGGGATGCAGCACAGGCATCATCATATGCACAGGGTGATAATGTTTGTCAGAGGCCTGGGCTGTGCCATTGGATGACATGATGTGTGTGTGTTAGGGCCTGTGATATCATTAGGCGTGTGTGGATGTTATGCGTGTGTGTGTTGAGGTGCCCTACATTTGTTTCCGGTGTGTGTGTATGGATGCACACAGGTCTGGCATGTGGCTGGCCTACACAGGGATATTACTGACAGCTGCAGACTGTACAAGGCAGGTTTCATAGTTCACTGTGTCTGGCCACGTGACCTGCGCCTGCCAGAGGTTGCATGGGCACTACCAGGCAGTGGTCCAGATTGGGTACTGTCTGATGACACATGTCCACTGGAATCGTGTCCCTGTTGGGACCATCCAGGGCCAAGTGCACGTGGCCTGTTGTGTCCTGGTGTGGACTGCACAGCACCAGCTGCACTGCTGCTGCTACTGCCACTAAGGGAGCAGGCATGTGCAGTAGCATGTTCATGTAGACCTTCAACAGGTGATGTAGCTGACCTACGTCCATGTGCCTGACACCTCACTCCCACCAGATGTTCCAGCACAGACATTCCATGCTCGAGGATTGACATGCCACGGTCAAGGACTCACACCATGTCACCCAATCATTTATCCAAAACATCTGCAAGATGATGGTGAGCATTTGCAAGTGCCTGGATGTTGTCAGTTAATGAATGGACAGCAGCCCTCTGAAGCCTCAGACCTTCTCTGTTGTGCTGTTCAGCACATGCCTGTGCCTCCTTTACAGCCCAAAACATGCATCTGGTGACTCCAGCTGATGTGCTTTGTCTCGCAGGGGCATGTTGGCCAGTGGTCCTCCAACGAGCAGCGCTGGGCACATGCCTGTGTGGGACATCACCAGTCAGTTGACTGGGATCATGGTGTGCAGGCACACCTTCCATAGTCTCCACACTTCCCTGTTCCATGCTACCATCCACCAACTGTCCTTCCTCTATGGCCAGTGGTGATGGGGTATGTGTAAACAGGGGAACTGTGTGCGAGGATGAAGAGGAGACAGGTGGAATGGCAACCAATGGCACAGATTCAGCCCCTGACAAGCCTGCCTGTGCCTCAATCATACTATCATCATCACTACTAGAGTCTGTGGGGACACTAACATCAGGTGGACCACAGGAGGGTAACACACCTACATAAACACCTGTGAGGGGAAGACAAGAACTGTACATTACAAGTTATACTAGACACACACACACAGACAGACAGAGACACACACAGACAGACACACAGACACACACAGACAGAGACACACAGACAGAAACACACAGACAGAGACATACAGAGACAGAGACACACACAGACAGCGACACAGACAGACACACACAGAGACACACGCTACATGCAGGTGATATGGCAGATGGCATTCAGCTTAGACAATTATAGTTTCAGCTTAAACAATTACAGTAGTAATTATCATACATCCCTGAGTTGCACACAACAGCATGCATGTGTTATAGCAGACAACATGCACCTTACACAATTATAGTGGTGGCTAGCATACATACCTGTATTGCACCATTTGTGTTAGTAGCCTATGCACCATACCTGCAACACAATGCATGCACTTTGCACCGTTGCCCCGCACTGCCATGGTGTGTACAACATACACCACATGTTAACAGACCATCGCTGACCTTTGTACATCTGCCACTGATGCTTTGTGTTGGCCACCACCCCTATGTGTGAGGACATGAGCAGTAGGGTATGTCAACTACATATGTTTGCCTGAGCCCTAGCGTGCATATCTCCAACAAAGCTATGCAGGTCTGTTCAACATTATTCCGCCTACCCCTGAGCTGAGTCTAGACATTGTGCATGTGGCTGTACACGCGTTTGACATGGCTGTCCCTACTTTGCAATGGTGCCACAGACCAGCACAGGTTTACAGTACACCAGCCTGCTTTGTGGTGTATAACCTTGCCAATCACATGTAGTATGACATGTCTTCTGCTGACGTGTTGAATGACATGCATACATGTGTAACACAATGGTGTTCTTTCCAATCTACAGTACAGTAAAGGTATCCCAATGCAGGGACGTGTTATACTAACAAAGGCCTTCAGCTGATGCAATGTTGTCTGTCTACCCTACAAATATGCAGGGACATACTGCACATTGAGCTGATGTGTACAGCCATTGCAGGGCATCATGTGGCTTCACAATTGCTATACAGTGTGAGATACTGACACAGTTCATAGTCATGACTATGTTCACATACAATACATATCTAATGTGGAATGTGACCCACGTCACTGAGGTATATACACACTAAACCCTAATGTGGAATGTGTGACATAGGTCACAGAAGGGTATATGGATGACACCTCTGCACATCTGCAACCATATTACTGATGCCTGGCAACTATGTCCACACATGGCTAACTTAGCAGTACTCTATATCCCACATGCCATCTGTGTACCTCACACACATGAGGAGCAGGCATGACAGTGATGTCTGACACCAGCAAGGTGAATGTACTGTATAGGTGGCCTGATGTGGTTGTATGTGTATGTTGTGCGACACATGTATGTATTTGGATACTGTATAGGTGAATGCTTTCATGTTGTGACACACTCAAGATGTTCAAGACATGTTATGTGGTGGTTTCATGTTATGCCTACACAAGCTGTGCACAGGCCTGTATGATGTTTAGTGTTTCACATCTGCAATATCACCATTACACAAAGGCCATAGTTGTATTGTGTCGAGCCAATGTACAACAGGGTGTACACACATGTATATCACTTCTACTGTGTGTGTTGCTTCATGTCTCTGGCCATCCCCCATGGCCATGTGTACACATGTTCTGTCCAATGGTTGTGATGGCCATCTTATTTCACATGTCAGTGTTATCCCATATGACATACACCCATAGATGTCATATGCTCCACTGAGGACAGGGTTATGCAGACAAAGGGTGGTATGTATGGGATGTGAGACATGTTTTGCAGGATAGTTGAACAGTGTTGCAGTCAGCCCACTACAGGTCATGGATATGTCAGATAGCACATGACATTGTGTGACATTCATAGCAAGGGTATAATCCACAAGGATGTACCCTGTGGACCAGTCATACTCCAGTTCCAACACATTTAGAGTGTGTGCACACATATGCTCTCTGTACAGTACTGTTCATATTCCCAACATGTGTAATGCTGATATGTAGTACCTGTTCCTACAGTGAAACACACCTCCACCATTGTATTCACTGTTGTCCACACATCTGGCAGTGACAGTTTAGAAGGTTTAGTGTAGGTGCTTCATACAGTCTTCAATTGTTTCACATGGGTAAACACTGTGATGCATTGCAGGTCTGACCAGTGTCCATTAACAGGACCACCATAAATTATGTGCACATGTGTTATGGCAGATAGCATGCAATTAATATGTTCCGTGCATTATCAAGCCTGGTAAATAATAACAATCTCACCTGACACAGGCTGCTGTCACTGCAAAATGCCAGAGGTACCTAAACAGGAGTTTCACAGCAGTAAGATCATTATCCACACCTGTGTGATAGCTACAGGGTGCAATGTCCATGTTAGAACATAAGCCAGTACAATACACTATACTATGGAGTATGCACATCTGTGCATACATAGAGTAGCAGACTATAGTATGTGGCATGTGTGCATACATGCCTTGCATAAGATGTTACATTACATATTGTACAGTAACACATGTAACTATGTGAAATATAGTTGTGTTTTATGTGCAGTAGTGACTTACCAGGCAACTCCAGGCTCGGTGGTTGAGAGACACCCACCTCCACAATACCAGCTAAAGCTTGTGGAAGGAGATCTGCAGGTGTCCCCAGGTTGGCTAGTAGCTCCTCGGTACGTGTGAGTGGGGGCTGGGTGAGTGGCCCCCCACCTGTTGCACCTTGTTCCCTGGTGATTGCATTAGCACACTGTTTCACCCATCTTATGAGGTCAATGCAGTGCCGGCGCACCTGCTGATAGGTGCGATTGTGACCACCAACATCATTTAGCCTCCTGCAGAGTTCCTCCCACAGGGCATCCCACTGCTGTGCATCCTGTGGCACATGGCTGAAGAGTGTTGTATGGCTGTCAAGGAGGTATGGGACGAGGACCTCATCCTCCAAGCAGCTGTACGCCGGCAGTCTGCTACATGGCATACCTGGAAGACATAATGATGGAGACAGGTCACAGTAACTCACAGAGAAGTACAGAAGTACAGCTGAACATACATGTGCATCACATTTATTAAGATTACAAATACGTCTTTGCAAATCTACATGACACTAACACCACTGACATGTATAAGTCACACACATTTGACACTTACTGGTGATGTGATGTTATCACTATATATGTGTGTGTCATGTGATGACATTGCTCATACACCATGTGGATGTTGTCTTGACGTGGGCATGTCTGTTTGCCTGTACTGGTGTCTTTACCTGTCAGCACATGCCTGGATGTGTTCACATTAATGCAATCGACCTTAATGCTGTGTATATGCCACATATATATAGTCATACATAGCAGTTAGGGACATGACCTGTGACCCTGCAGACTTGCAAGCATGTATGTGTTTTGCCATATACATCTACATGGCACTGCACAGCTGTGTAGCATCCTGACATGTATTGCCTGTGTTGCACATGTGTAACACATGGGACAATATCTAGCCTGATGGTATTTGCAGGGTTGGATATCAACTATGGCATGTATGGTCATAGTGATCTAGTAGGCTATATGCCCCGGGCCATTTATGAGCCTAGACAGACAGGTTACCTTGCTGTAGGCAACAGACAGGTAAGTTTCAGTGGCCAGTTCAAGCAGTGCCACAAAACTGATCCACTGGGTTACTGATATATTTGGCATACGGTCATCACACCATGTCACAGAGAGAGGCGATGTGCAGCTTCACTGGACAGGGATGCATAGAATGGCAAGAGTATGTTAAGTGTATGGGGCAGAGATCTGTCAGGCATGTTGTGATCCTTGTACTAGAAAGGTGGATGTCCATGTAGTATGTGTTATTTGGGATGAGGATGTGTTAAGTGTAGCATATCCAAGACCTCTGGGTTGGACATGGCTTTATTCAGGGTAGGCTGCATGATACATAGTGCAGCTAGGGATTGGGAAGGGCAGTGTAGGCCATCTACACATGGGCAATAACCCTTAAAGGAAATATGTGATCTATTATGTGTCACATGGGTGTTGAATATGGCTGAGCAATTATCTCTATATTCCTGGATGGCACCCTGTCATGATTAGGGGTGCCACATACAACTACCTGTCTGGTGTGGTGAAGTAACTATCAAAGGAAGGAGTACTGTCCAACTGCATTACATACACACAGTTGCCTTTATGTTGACCGCTGCCTAGGTGGTAGTTCATGGGTACAGGGTTTGTAAAATAGGGGATGACAATGCAATACTTAGCTGTCAGATTGTAGCCATACATCACACACCATACATCTGACACACTAAGGCCCTTCTGTATGTTGAACGCAGCACACATTGAGTCGACTATTGCTCCTAGTTCATAGTCATTTTCAAACATCAGTAAGCTGATGCCTTCCTTCTGTGTTAGTCTGTGTGGTATAGATAACAAAGAGGGGGAGTACCAGGAATGAACCCTGTATTACTGTGGCTGGCACTGGTTTGATGTGTGTGTATTAGTCAGACACCTTCTGTAGTGTTGGTTCTGCCAATAGTACAGTTGCCAACCACTCCTGTGACATAGGAATATACACTTAGTTTACTGAGTGTAGCTGGAACACAGTATGGGTGACGGTGTCCTACGACCTGGCATGGTTATGATATGCAGTGTGAATCAACCCTACTGTCATCTACAGCTGTACCGAGTACATCAAATACGTTGATCACGATTCATGGCCTTACAGACCAGACTCCAGCAGGGTAGTTGTGCACTATTTCCCATTATCAATGGTGTCTCCCTCTTTGTGGGGTGTAGTAACTGTTGCTGTGCACCATTCGGTGTGTACACAGCCTGACATGGAGCTATGATTGAACATGATGTGTATGTGGATAGCTGAATGTTCTTACATTTGTGTAGGATACACCCTGGGATGTTGACAGGTCCCATGAAAGCTGTATGTATGGCTTTAGAGAGTGCAGCTTGTACCTGCATGGTCGTTATTACAGGGGCCCTGTAGTGTACATGGATACATTACTAAGTGTACCTGCTTGGGGGGGAGGTGGGAGTGGGTTTAGGTTCTCCAAGACCCTATCTGGATGAATGGGTGCTATTTCTGTAGGTGCAATACTTCCCATGCCATAGTGCTGTGCAGCAAGGCAGGTCTTGTCATTGCCATTACGATTAATGACACAGCTATAAAATGCTCTGTGCTTGGCCTCATAATATGTGGCTGATTAGTTTCACAGTAGCTTTGTGTGGTTTTTTATGGTGTATCTGCATCTTACTGAGGCTGACCAGGGATCACCTACACTCATGTGTGCTCACTCTTGCAACAGTTACTACCTTCTGTGGTACAGTTTAAAGCATGGTACCACAAGTTTGCCTTCTTGTTTGTGTTGGCTTGAATCCTGGTTCTGTTTCAATGGCACAATCACTGCACATATGTGACTGCTTAAGGTTCATTTTTGTAGGATTCAGAATTTGCATATGCACTGTCCATCTGCATGGGTGCCATGACAGTCACCACTCTGCTCTTAGGAAACATAACATTGGCATTGGAGACTATGTGTAGCATACTGTTAGCCCTGTTTGAGTGACTACTGTGATCCAGGTCAGTGGGGTCGATGGAATCCAACATGCAATGAGCGTAGGTGTTGATACATGAGGAGTCTTCCCAGTTCATAATGGAATAGTTGAGAGTAGCCATTATTATGGTTCTGTCTCAGACCTAATCTTCCCCATTACAGCACATTATGACAGTTGGGAAATCCGTGGCCTGGTGGGTGATCTGTCTCAAGGTGCAATTTGAATTCCACTTTGGCACAAAGGTAGATACTCAGCATAATGCATCTGAAGTTATGCAAGTGCAACTAGAGTGGGGGTGTACATATCCTTCAGGAATATGGACACACCTGCGGCCCGTGTGTTGCAATAAAGGATAATGGGCAAGAGGTGAGGTATGTGTTATAACATGGTCATGCAGGTGTGAGTGTTAAAACATGTTTCAGCCACTGCACAGATATGTTCTCCATGTTAGGGATTGACATATGTGTGTCCGTATAGTGTTTTTGACATGTATCATTGTGTAGCAAGACCATCAGTTTTATTGCTTGGCTGTCCCTGTAACAACAGTGGACCTTCACTTGAACTGTGCATGATGAAGGCACTATAGGGGAAGCATGAGCCCTAGGCAGTATCCAGATTCCCAGGGGTGACAGGTGCAGGCACTGTCTGGCAAAGCATCATGATCTGTCAACCATATTATCCCAGGCAGACAGATACTGGATACCCTTTAACTTGCACCACTACACTAGACAATTGTGGAATACAATCCTTTTGTCCCTGTACTGCAATATCATTCTGGCCAATGGCAGAATGCTACCCAGGCCTTGGGACATACCTGCATGGGCTACAAAACCTGACAGTTCCTACATGTGTTTCCATGCAGTCCAGGCTACTGCATCACAGGTCCTGCACAACAACATGGAATATGCCAGAGCCATGTGTATAGTACAAAAGGTGGTCTGAGTGTACGGGTATGTGGCTAATCATGGCAGACAGGCAGATGACAGTATGTATGCCCTCATATAGGTTAGTGTGTAACATAGTGCTAGAGTTTGCATTCACAAATGAGTACTGTTGGGCATGTTTCCAGCCACATGTTCTGAGGTGTGGTACAATTATGCAAACTATGTCATACAGTTTGTGTATTTCGGTGTCTATCTCTTCCAGCTTGGGGGGGGGGGTTACTTGTTTGGCCAGATACTTAGAAGTATCTGTGAATGTGTGTGATTTCTGGTAGTGTGTGTGGGTGTCCTTACTGTGTTCTGGTAAGGGTATGTGTTGGTTGTGTTGATGAGCTGCATGTGTTAACCTACACCTCATGACTGTCCAGTCCAGTCATGGCTGTAGACTGGGCTGCCTTCCAGCTTACCCCTGTAGCTGCATCCCAAACAATGTGTGGGGTGTAGTGTTAGGTGGGTTTGGCAGTGTACATGGCATAGAGATTACATTCCCCCAGGATGGCCACATACACAGAGCTGACATTAGTAAACACCAGTAGATGACTAGTGGACATGCCTGTATGAGCATTCAGTACTACAAGTACCAAGTACTGTATTTAGTTTACATACTGCTTATGAAGATGTTTTAGACAGTGATGCTCACATGTAAATATCTGTGTTATGGACATGACAACACTGGCTATTACGGAAACATTGTAGCTACCTTTAGAAGCAATCCTCCTCTGAGGAGCACATCACATCCTGTTAGTTGATTACAGATGATGCAAGTGTCTACAGGTCTGTTTCCTTCTCTGGGTATATACTCACATATCCACCAGGACCATGAGCTCTGTTGGGCACAGACACCCACTCTCCAAACAGAGTAATGTATCAACAGACTCTGATGCCATTATCAACATGATCAGGATATAATCAGATAGTGTGAGCCATCACCTATGAAGCAGCTATTACACATGGGCAGCTGTCTCCTACATCTTACACTCCTACTGCAGATGTTACACTGGAGTTAAAGATGATATACAACCTGTTTCATTACCAGTGCTGTGCACTACCTTACATACAGTATGTGCAAGCGGCTGTTAGGTTGGCAATGTGAGGTTGGGCTACACAAACCTGGTAGTTCAACCAGTGTATTTCTACTCTCAATATCCACTCTATGTAGGTGTGCACATAGCCATTTGGCCCAGCCCTGTAACAAGGGTCACTACACATTTGCATAACATGTACACATGCACAGCTGTTATTGCTTGCAAACAACACCAGAGAGGACCAGCCCTGTAAGAAGGGTCACTACACATTTGCATAACGTGTACACATGCACAGCTCTTATTGCTTGCAAACGATATTAGAGAGGTCCAGCCCTGTAACGAGGGTCACACACATTTGCATAACATGTACACATGAACAGCTGTTATTGCTTGCAAAGGATACTAGAGAAGTCCAGCCCTGCAACAAGGGTCACTACACATTTGCATAACATGTACACATGCACAGCTGTTATTGCTTGCAAATGATACTAGAGAGGACCAGCCCTGTAACAAGGGTCACTACACATTTGCATAACATGTACATATGCACAGCTCTTATTGCTTGCAAACGATACTAGAAAGGACCAGCACTGTAACAAGGGTCACTACACATTTGCATAACATGTACACATGCACAGCTGTTATTGCTTGCAAACAATACTAGAAAGGTCCAGCCCTGTAACAAGGGTCACTACACATCTGAATAACATGTACACATGCACAGCTGTTATTGCTTGCAAACAATACTAGAGGTGGATATTACATGTGTTATGTGCATGGATAGTTACCTGGCTCTTCCAATTATCTTTGCTAGCATGCTGCTAAACTGTCAGATGAATACAAATTATATGTATCCTGTTATTGAGTATTGTAATTGCCAATAGACATAACTACTGTTTGCATAACAGAACTGCTATGTAGAATAGAATACAGATCAGCCTAAAATACTGTACATTATACAGTTATTGGCACAATATCCCACAATGCACACCATATTTGTACGGTAAGCCCACCTTTAACATGTTCATCTTACTTATACACCCATTCATATGCCGACTGTTACAATATATCGACATATACTATCCCCTTTTATAACACATACTTGTTGGACCAATCCTGACACTGACAATGGTTGGAAGCGAATATCCAAGCCCATATCATCCCTTGTGGGGTATGCGGAGTTTGCCGTGTGACCTACAGCAGTACACACATAGCATACTACAAGCATTACTACTGCTCAACAGTACATCGCTACGAGATAGCTATTTCCACCATATGCATTGATTACACTGTAATTCTTACAGAACAGGTACTACATACACAGACATACTACATGTTATACATACCTTCTTAGTAATCAGAGGTGTTATTGACTAGTATAATACTCGTTTTCGGTTCGTCTTTCAGTATTTTGTACTGTCCTACAGGTAGATACAGATGGTTTGAATGTGTGACAAGGCAACCTTTTATAGTTAAAGATCAGTAACGTGCTATCCCGATAACCAATTGGTGTTCCTAAGTAGCTAATTACATGCACATCAGCTGTGCTGCTACTGCCTTAGCCAATACCATGGCTACAGTGGAGTATAACTGAGTACTCCACTTGGGTGTTGTCCCTTTGCCTTACTTGTGAGGAAGACGGCATGGAAGTGTTGTTTGGAATCTATTGCAACAGCTGTATTGAGACGAACAGTAATATATTGTGTGTAATGCCTACAGGATTTGGTCTAAATGTGAGTACTGCTGTTATATTTCATAACATTGCTACTTGTGCAGGGTTTGTCTGTACCTAATACTTCTGCATATGTTTCAGTCTGGCCAGGTTGTTTGCCCAGCTCAAGGCTGCATAGCTATGCATATAATGTTAGGGGGTTTACAGTGTGCTTACCAGACATACTTAGTTTGGTGTTACTGTGTATCATACTGTGCTAATAATCAGTACTCTGTAACACTTCCTGGTGTATGAGCCTTTCAACCCTCTGAAACGGGATTAGTTCATACAAACCCTGTTACATCAGCAGCTGTTCAATTGTATAATAGCAACCATTTCACATAGGGCCATGTTAGTGTGTCTGCATCCAGGTATGTTAAGGTTTCAGCAGATGTTGTACAGTAGTTGAATAATTGGTTATGGTATGACAGTGTGTATTGATGTAATTATTTTGGCTGTGGGGTAGATGCTGGTTGGTGTACATAGCACATGCAGGTGTGTAAGAACCCTTTTATACAACATCTATATGTGTGTGGGTGTTCTTTCCCTATGTGAACACCTATCCCTTAGTGGACTAATACTATGGTAATTGCAGGCTGCTTCATTAAGGCACTGTTAAATGCTTCCTGTACAGCATGCAGGTACTGTTAGTCCTTGAATCCTTTTGGCAATACATCGGAATGTAATAAAGTTTTGCAAAATGAAAGCTGTCTGTGTATTTCTGTCATGGATATTTGCAGTCATTGCAGTTGTGTTGGTGACTGTGTCCATAGAACATATTTGTAATAGTGTTTTGGCATATACTCTTCATATGTTATGTTCATATTGTTTGGTGGGGTGGAATGTGTGATTGCTATGGTCCATGTTATACTCAGATATGAACACTTCGGATGCTGTCTACAGACATGTATGTATGTATATATGTGTGTGTGTGTGTGTATATATAGATATATCTATTAGTGCATACATTTATCTGTACCTCCATAGATGTGTAGATGTTTTTAACCTATCTATAGATCTACATATACATGTAGACCTGTATATACTGACATAGGTTCATAGGTAGGTACTAAGTTATTGGCCCTGGGGCCTATACAAGCCCAGCCAAAAAGGTACCCTGGCTTTTGCCACCCAAGAAAATTATTTTCCTGTGCCACTGTCGAGCAGAGCCACAGAGGTGATCCCCGGGGTGAATTTCCTATTTCCCATTTTTATTTATTTTTTATTTTACATTTGTTGACCGGGATAGTCCGACTGGATGCATGTCCATTTTCAGCGGAGGCCCGGGGAGAAAAGCTCCAAGGGTAAGCAGATACAGCATTACATAATACCAGCATTACATATTACAAACAGATTATTTACAGAGATTACATAAGCAAGTTAAACAAGTTCCACAGGTTAAAGTTAGTCCTGAGCACAAGTCAGGATTAAATTAAATTACACAGTAAACTGGTTAACAGATTTTTACACATTCGAGTTAGCCAGGCTTGATACATTGACATAGCCAGTTAAGTGACAAATGTTGTTTGAGTCTAGTTTTAAATTGACCTAAGGTGGAAAGTAAGGTAATATCAGCTGGAAGTGAGTTCCAGGATCTATTTACAGAGTTTGCAAAGAGAGAATCACCGGCTGTGTTGTTAATTTTGCTAGTCTGAATTAATAGTTTGTTAGAGGATCGAAGCGGTCTAGGATTGTTATAGGGTGTGATAATATTTTTAAGTGCAGGAGTATTGTCCGGATTATAGAAGATTTTATAGGCCATAATCAGTTGGTTATACTGGATTAGGGTAGGTAGTTCAAGCCAACCAAGCTGATTTAGATTGATGCAATGATGTGTCCTAAAAGGCAGCCCAGTGGCAAACCTGGCAATGTGGTTGTAGCAAATTGAGAGTTTAAGGACAGTCTTGTTCAAATTCGAGAGTAGAGGGGATGCATACAGAAGGGTTGAAAGAAGGTGAGAGTGAGCTATGGCAATTTTAGCTGGAGGGGTTAGGAAGGCTTTTATTCTGTAAAGTGACCCTAGTTTTTTACTGATGGTTTTGATAGTTTGGTTAACATATAGGTCAAATTTGAGATTATTGTCTATGATGACACCTAATAGTTTTGTAGATGGGTCAGGGGAGATTATTGTGCCATCATTTGATTTTATGGTAAAGGTGAAAGCGGTAGACTTACATGTTGGTGAAAATAACAGCATTTTAGTTTTTTTGGGATTTAGGATCAGACGATGTTCAGAAAGCCAGTTTTCTATTGTATTAAAGGTGGTCTGGGTAGCTGACCATAACTCTACTGGAGATGTGGTTGAGCAAATCAGAGTAGAGTCATCAGCATATTGGATACAGCTGACTTTTGGGATGACAGTATAAAGGTAGTTAATGAAGATGGAGAACAGCAAGGGCCCTAGTATAGAGCCTTGTGGTACCCGAGGTGTTAGGTAGAAGGTTAGAGAGTTTGTTCTGCCAGAGGACAGCTGCTGTCGACCATTCAGGTAGGATTGAAACCATTGGAGGGCTCCAGTATCTAGACAGAATGTTTGCAGGGTGTGGATTAAAAGTTGGTGATCAACCATATCGAATGCCTTGGAAAGATCCAAAAGAGGGCTGAGGATATATAATTATTGTTGCGATTATGGTTTATGGTGTTAGTAAAGGCTAGGAGGGCTGAAGTAGTGCTGTGATGAGGACGGAAGCCATGCTGAGTGTCTGCCATAAGGCGATTTTGGATTAGGTGGTGCATGAATTGTCTATGAATACATTTTTCCATAATCTTT
This sequence comes from Protopterus annectens, assembly GCF_019279795.1. Taxonomy (NCBI): domain Eukaryota; kingdom Metazoa; phylum Chordata; order Ceratodontiformes; family Protopteridae; genus Protopterus; species Protopterus annectens. The sequence continues at coordinate 500,046,884 of NC_056726.1, read as the reverse complement.
GCAAGTGGAGAGAGTATAGCTATTGGCCTATAATTGGAGAATTCAGTAGAGCTGCCTCCTTTGTGAAGTGGGATTACATAGGATATTTTCCAGATGTTGGGAATTTTAGCTTCTACTATGGTTCGATTGATTAGTATTGAGACGGGGTAAGCAGTAGCATCAGCTGATTTTTGTAGGTACTCGGCAGGGAGTTGATCAGCAGAAAATGTAGTGGGTTTTAATTTTTGATCAAGGTACGGATAAGTGAAGTGGCGACTGGTTGGAAGCTGAATGCAAGTAGGTTTCTAGGGTGCTACTTTCAGGACCAGGGAGCTAGGAGGTAGTTGGCTAGCTAGGGCTTGAATTGTCTCAGTAAAGAATTGGTTAAAACTATCAGAAACATCTTCAGGGTTTTATCAATAGTAGCAGCAGGGATTGGGGTTGAAGTTTGTCCAGGATGTAATAGATTATTTAAACCTGCCCAAAACTTCTGAGGGTTATTTTGATTTACTGTCTGTAAATTACAGTAGTATTGTTTTTGTCTTGTAAAATTGATTTTTGGTTTCGTTCCTGGATTGCCTGTATTTAATGTTATCTTGAGGGTCTTTAGAAGAACGCCATAAAGCCCATGCTTTGTTTCTAAGGGTAATTTTGAGTTTAGACTCTATAGAAAGCCATGGTGCAGTTTTTTGCCTTGGTTCTCTTTGAACGAACAGGTGCATGCAAATCAAGGATCTCAAGGAATTTGTTGTTAAAGTATGCTACTGCTTCCTCTAAAGGGAGGTGTTTTAGAATAGACCAATTACATGAGTTTAGTTCTTGTTGGAATTTGGCAGGGTCAAAGTTTTTATTGTTTCTAACCTTTCTGAGTAAGGGTTGTTGGGAATTAATGGTTTTGTGCTTAATTACATATGTGAGAAGGTGATCGCTTAGGCCATTAAGGAGGGTACCAGAGGTACAGTTAGGGGTGACTGTTTATGAGTACCCAGTCAAGTATACTTTCTTTTTGGTTGGGTTTACCTATCCTGGTAGGGGTGGATATGATTTGTGTAAATGCATGCAAGTTAATATGGGTGGTTGGGATTCTAAGGAACAGGTGCCCCAGTCTATGTTAAAGTCTCCAAGTAGTAGGGTTTCTTGTGGGTAGTGACATGATAACCAGTGCAGGATATCTTCAAATGTAGATATATTGTTACCTGGGGGAATGTACATACAGATGATATTAATGCATTTATTTTTATTAAGTTGCAATTTGGTGGCAAGAATCTCAGAGTTATTAATCTGAGGAGGTTGTATTACATCTATGGTGACATTCAACTCAGATTTATAGAGTACAGCTACCCCACTGTACCATCCAATCAAGATTTTTCTTGAAGCGTGCTAATGAGGAGCTTTGTTTGATATAGATAGGTAGTTTATTCCAGAGTATGGGAAATCTCTGGGACAGGAATCTATCCCTCTGGCATGTTCTGTTTATTGTGGTGACAAGGTTTAGGTCCCTAGAGCGTGTAGCTCAGAGGGATTGGGATTTCTTTAAGTGCAGCATGTCCAACAGCTCTGGGTTTGACATAGCTTTGTATGTTAGGCAGAGATCACCTCTGAGTAGGCGATATGCAATGGAGTAAAGCTGGAGTTTTTTGAGACATCTGCGTAAGGCATCTCTATGCATCTCTCTCTCTCTAGATATATCTATATATGAGCATACACCTTTAATTGGGTACATGGTGGGTTGTCCTATTTCAACACATTCCTCCCTTTGTGTTTTAACCTGTCTGCATACACAACTGGGATAGGTACATCCCAGGTAGCTTAGTGTTAGGTTACTCTGAGGATGGAGTACATGGTCGCGGGTTCTACTCCTGGAAGGTGTTATTTTACCTGTCAGAGTACGCACTGGTAGGGAAAGTGTGAATAATGCACATTTAGGCAGTTGTAAGCAGGTTTGCCCATGGTCTGCACGACATTAAGCAAAGTTAAACCTGTGAAGTGCTTCTCCATTTACCATGTTTCAGCGCCGCTTACCATCGCGCAAACCCATGGAAATCCGCTTACAACTGCTTAAGAGTGCTTTAATCCACCTGCATCCAACAGCCCTTATTCTGGCCCTCAAAATAACCTAACAGCCCTTGAAGGTCTTGAACCCGGGACCATGAACACAGTCACTGACTTTACCACTAAGGCATCTGAGATGTGTACAAATGTTATGGTGTTTAGAATATACATTGTACTACAGACATTCCTCACTACTGAAAACAAATGTAACAGTCAGTTGGTGTATATCTGTCTGATGCATGTTAATGTTCATATGTTTGTGAAATTAGGTGTTGCAATGTGACATGACAGGGTGTATTACGAAGGAGAAAGGTTCTTGTTTTGTGTCCTTTTTATATTGTCCCCATACTCCATGTATACCCTCCAGTTCACTTATTGGACATCTGACCCTGGCCCTCCTTGATGCATGATTGCATTACCCATCATTCCTCCCCCACCCTAATCTTCACATACACAACAACCACTCCTTCTATGGTGAATTAGGTTAATATTAATTGTTATAATACCAGAGCTGCATGTGTTTTGTGTACACTCCAATTCCTTTGGTGTGCTTCCATGTCACGAAGTGTGTTCATAGATGTTTATATATATGGCCATTGATGTAACTGTATTTTATATATATATATATATATATATATATATATATATATATATGTGTGTGTGTGTGTGCAGACATCACGGACAATATATATATATATATATATATATATATATATATCGTATTAATTTGTAACAGTAATACATATGTAGACTGGAATGTGTTTGTTCACAAACATTACATTACAATGTACTGTACATATGTACACAAAGTGACTGTCCCATTTGTGACCATTACAGTGAAATGCATATGGTATAAGGTGTAGTCTCAAGACCGTGAAACATGTATACAACTCGGATGTTATATACATAACAGCTAGGAAGAAATGGATAGAGGCCTATAACTATTCCAACTGTAATTCCCAGGGGCTAGTGTATGTAGCTTTATGCAAAGAGTGTGAAGGATTTTATATAGGCAAGACTAACAGAACCCTGAAACGTAGGATATATGAACATATGAATGTCATCCAGAAGGGCAATCCTAGAAATGCCTTATTCAAACACACTCTTTCATGCCCCCAAGCAAAATACAATTTCTTTGTGGTAGAAATGGTGTCTAAAGAATCGAGGGGAGGCCCCTGGGAAACCAGGTTAGAATTTAGAGAAACATACTGGCAAGTGGTATTTGAAGCTAACAACACCCGGTATGAATGAATATATTTCCATTGTTTTCCATTGTTCCTCAACATTCTCCTTTTGTGTTTTAACCTGTCTGCATACACAACTGGGATAGGTACATCCCAGGTAGCTTAGTGTTGGGTTACTCTGAGGATGGAGTACATGGTCCCGGGTTCTACTCCTGGAAGGTGTTATTTTACCTGTCAGAGTACGCACTGGTAGGGAAAGTGTGAATAATGCACATTTAGGCAGTTGTAAGCAGGTTTGTCCATGGTCTGCACGACATTAAGCAAAGTTAAACCTGTGAAGTGCTTCTCCATTTACCATGTTTCAGCCGCTTACCATCGCGCAAACCCATGGAAATGTACAACTGCTTAAGAGTGCTTTAATCCACCTGCATCCAACAGCCCTTATTCTGGCCCTCAAAATAACCTAACAGCCCTTGAAGGTCTTGAACCCGGGACCATGAACACAGTCACTGACTTTACCACTAAGGCATCTGAGATGTGTACAAATGTTATGGTGTTTAGAATATACATTGTACTACAGACATTCCTCACTACTGAAAACAAATGTAACAGTCAGTTGGTGTATATCTGTCTGATGCATGTTAATGTTCATATGTTTGTGAAATTAGGTGTTGCAATGTGACATGACAGGGTGTATTACGAAGGAGAAAGGTTCTTGTTTTGTGTCCTTTTTATATTGTCCCCATACTCCATGTATACCCTCCAGTTCACTTATTGGACATCTGACCCTGGCCCTCCTTGATGCATGATTGCATTACCCATCATTCCTCCCCCACCCTAATCTTCACATACACAACAACCACTCCTTCTATGGTGAATTAGGTTAATATTAATTGTTATAATACCAGAGCTGCATGTGTTTTGTGTACACTCCAATTCCTTTGGTGTGCTTCCATGTCACGAAGTGTGTTCATAGATGTTTATATATATGGCCATTGATGTAACTGTATTTTATATATATATATATATATATATATATATATATATATATATGTGTGTGTGTGTGTGTGCAGACATCACTGACATGTGTATATATATATATATATATATATATATATATATATATATCAGACACTGTAACAGTAATACATATGTAGACTGGAATGTGTTTGTTCACAAACATTACATTACAATGTACTGTACATATGTATACAAAGTGACTGTCCCATTTGTGACCATTACAGTGAAATGCATATGGTATAAGGTGTAGTCTCAAGACCGTGAAACATGTATACAACTCGGATGTTATATACATAACAGCTAGGAAGAAATGGATAGAGGCCTATAACTATTCCAACTGTAATTCCCAGGGGCTAGTGTATGTAGCTTTATGCAAAGAGTGTGAAGGATTTTATATAGGCAAGACTAACAGAACCCTGAAACGTAGGATATATGAACATATGAATGTCATCCAGAAGGGCAATCCTAGAAATGCCTTATTCAAACACACTCTTTCATGCCCCCAAGCAAAATACAATTTCTTTGTGGTAGAAATGGTGTCTAAAGAATCGAGGGGAGGCCCCTGGGAAACCAGGTTAGAATTTAGAGAAACATACTGGCAAGTGGTATTTGAAGCTAACAAATACCCGGGTATGAATGAATATATTTCCATTGTTCCCTTGCTCAAGCTTAGAAAAGTGAAATTGTGAAACAGGCATTAAGTAAAAATATATTTCTTATATTTTTTAATTTTGTGCTTTTTTTTTGTCTGTATTTTAAGGGTAGTTCATATGATAACATAGTTCTACTTATTTGTGAGCCTATATTTAAACTATGAAATGATATGGTATTTATTAGCAATACTATGTATTTGGTTTTAAGATTTTTTACTATGAAAGGGATGATTTTACATCTTATACAACTGTATGACAACATGTTTCTTTAAATATTAATTGAATTGTTGATTTAATTGATTAATTGAAAGGCTATAAAAAGGAAGTGTATGTTTGGAAGATTTTTTGCATCTGATGAAGTTTGAGTGTTACTCTTATGAAAATGTGTGGTGATATTCAGCAACGTTAATGTACAATTGTGAAAACGTGTTGTGGCAGTTTTCAACATTAAAATTTGATTTTAACTGGAGGTTTCGTTCCTAGTTCATTGTTCACAGGAAACGTGTCGTGGCAGTTTCTTGGCTTATATCTTGAATGCAGCTGTGGTCCGCTGCACTTGGTGACTGGTTTTGTGTTGTTTTTTGTTGTTTTTATACCAGCCGTACTCCTTTTTGGTTGTTAATTTGTAACAGTAATACATATGGAGACTGGAATGTGTTGGTTCACAAACTACACTACATTACAATGTACTGTACATATGTACACAAAGTGACTGTCCCATTTGTGACCATTACAGTGAAATGCATATGGTATAAGGTGTAGTCTCAAGACTGTGAAACATGTATACACCTCAGATGGCTTAGTGGTAAGTCCCATGACTATAGTGTGCATGGTCCAGGGTTCAACACCTGCGATGCTTTACAAATGTTTTTTACTCCAGAATAAGGCTCATTTAAGCAGTTGTAAGCATGTTTAAAAGTGTTTGTGTGACATTATAGTAGCGGTTAAACACAGTTAAACAAACTTTGTAACGTATAACCTGTGCGCAAACATGGCCACATCCACTAACTACTCAGGATATATACATGTCAGTGAAGTAACATCTCACTATGTGCTGACATAACATTACATTCACTGTTGACTGTACTTTCCAGCACACATGGATTTATACAGGTGTTTTGAATGTTTATTATACAGATGATTACTACCTATATATGCAAGCTGTGGTTAAGGTATACCTTTGAACATGATAAACATCCCTGCCTTTGTCAGGATTGCAACCTCGAATGCACAGATACTATGCAGATGCTGTAACCATTACAGTGTTGACATTAACGTTGCTTCCGCCTATTTCCTATTTAGATGATTTCTATGTGTAAGCTAGGCTAAGCAAAGGGCAGAGGCCCCTGAACTCACTGGGCTTCACGTACTCTTGAAATAACAACATATAACAAATGTACTGTGAGACAATACATTACATTCCTAACTACATTAGGCATAGCCCCTCAATGACACACTTAAAGGGAAACCTTGTTGTGTGAATGGGTAACAGAATATACACGCCTGGGATCATGTATCCCAGAACCATACAGCCAGGGGGTGGGGGAGCCTGTCCAGTTTGATAGCTGTGAGACCTGTTGGGGAATTGAATGGTGTTGAATTGTCACATTAACAATGCCCTCTTTAGATCACTAAATGCCCCTATCACCCTCCACAACCCCAGTCTTCAACAGCTTCCAGCAACTCTGCCTAGAATTGCTTCACTGGCTATGCTTGACAGAGGCTTAGTTACTTCATCAATGGTGCAGGGAAAGCCAACACACTGTAGCTATGCTTCTAATTGCCCTTGGGCAGATAAGTAGAAAGCTATCTGTGAACCTCTAAAGTGCAGGCCATTACAGCCATAATATGTGAATAAACAGACCTTCAGATCACAATATACAGTGAGCAATCACCATGTAGTCAGGAAACAGTTAAGTACAGAAAGAACATATAGAACAATGATACTTAGTCACTCCAAAAGCCTATCTTGGAAGCTAGAAGACTTGCATAAGTTTAAGGCTTTCTATTGCTTACCAGTAGGTTACCTACAGGAGAGATGAAAAACAAGCACAGATGGGGAACATGCAAACAACAATAGCATACCGGCCTATGTGTCAGCTTTAGGCTTTGGAATACTGGCCAAGGCTATTGGCGTCCCCATGGTGCCTTACTTAGGAGAGTCTCGAAGATGAATACCAGCGCCATAAACAGAACATTGCAGATTCAATGAGGGTTATGCTACTCAACACCAGGGGTTGTGATCACAATATGCATGCACTCACAGCACTCCTCAAGATGGACAACATCAACATCTGTGCAGTAACTGAGACCTGTCTTAAGGCTCCTGACAACACACCAGCACTACCAGACTACAACCCATAACACACATTTCAGCCACAGAACATGGACTGACACAGACATGGAGGGACTGTATCCATATTAATCAGGGATACCTACACCTCCAGGTTAGTGGGGCAGCATGATACCTCTGAGATCATCCATGTGCAGCTAACAGCCACAACTGCAATGTAAACTGTGGCCTGCTACGGATCACCCTCCATGACCCAGGACCACCACTCCACCTACCTGGAGACAATGGAGAACATCACAGTCCTAACGCACACCCTGGCATTGGTCGATGTCAACTACCATACCATTAACTGGGAAACTCACTTCCAGGCCCAGCGCTTCCTGGAATTTATCACTTCATATGCCCTGTATCAGGTGGTAACTTCCCTAATGTGGGGTGGAAAGAAGTGGTCATCACCAACATGGGCAACAAGTGCACCACAGCGAAGGTTAACTGGTCCCTGGTTAGATCTGACCATGAACTATTCACTGTTTGCACACCCAAGCATCTCCCCCACCCATGGATACCACAGTGTATCCCTTTCCTACAGCTAACTTTGCACTACTAGTGACAGGGGTGGGGGGGTTTCACAGCCCCCACGCTAAGGGGAAACACTGCTCAAGATACAGACAGATTTACAAATGCAGTCTATACGCACCTACATGGATGTATGGATCGTGCCATCACTGGTAAACCAAGACTCCCTCCTCCTAGACAAGGATACCGGTCTGGTGGACCTCTGCAATAAACAGGCTATACTACAGAAGTAGGACAGTGTTCCAGACAAACAGCAAATCCCATGAAGGGCAGACATCCGTGACCACTATTAGTATGATACGTAGGTCCCTCATGACATCATCCAAGGCTAACATCAGCAGGAGAATACGCAAGGATTCAAAAGATAACCACAAAGCCTTCTTTGGCTATGTCAAGGATCTACGTGGTGACACACAGATTCGCACTGTGTCGGTGAAATATAGCACAAAATATGCAGACCCTACTGATATCGCCAACATCTTTGCAGATACATTCAGTGCATACTTCACCCCCTAAAGAGCCCACAACACTACCCGAAAGGTCCAGTATCCCACACATCAGAGACACACAGGTGGAAATGGCCCTCTCTAACAGAAGAACACAGCATCAATGGAGGCAGATGTTGCCCAAGACTGCATCCTGCAAACTGTACAAGACAACCTGACCCCCCACCTAATTAAGCTTTCCTACCTCAGCCTTTCCACAGGCTACATGCCCATACAATGGCGCGTGGCAACGGTTATTCCACTCCATCAAGGTGGAATCACAACTGACCATGGTAACTACCACCCCATAAGCCTGACTAGCCTGGTCTGCAATGGTATGGTTCGCATCCTCATGGCACTCATTAACAAAGACATTGGTAACCTACGAACACGTGACCCAACCCAGGTCAGCTTGGATGAGTGCAGTTCATGCCTACTGAACCTGTTTGACGTTTTACATACAGTCACCAAGATGTTAAATGATGAGGGAGGTGGTTCACACATACAACCTGGACCTCGCCAAGGCTTTTGACACCATGCCCCACAGAGGTATTACTGATAAACACACTAGCCTGTACATACACCCATACATCACAGGTTGGGTTGCCAACGGGCTTACACACAGAACCCACATGGTACGACTAGCGGTCTCCAGGTCCAACTCTTGACCAGTCACGACTGGTGTCCCACAGGACTCAGTCTTGGGAGCCCTACTGTTTGGCATATACGTCTCAGAGGTACAGGCAAACACAGGTGGACTACGGCAGACCATGTTTGGCAATGAGTGCGAACTGGGAGCCATGATTGATAGCCCAGCTGACACAGACATCCCTCAAGGGGCCTCACAGAGAACGTCACAGGGTGTCAACATCACGGCCTCCAGCCAAGTGCCACTAACTGCATGGTCATTCCATTGTGGAATTGGCACCCACATATTAACACAAGTGGCAGCCACTTTAATACGGACGAGGTAATGGCATAACTGGGGACTAAGGTAGATAGTGATCTCCCCTTTGACAATCATATCTCCACAGTAGTTAGGACATCCTTTTATGTAGGCCATCTGATTTCTAAAGGATTTCCATATAGACATACTGGGGTTATAGTGCCCCTTTACTCATCACTCATCAGTCCCATCATAGGGTATAATAACCCATGTGGCATGTACCTCAGAAGACACTTCCAACATTTGAGAGGTCCACGAATGTACCTCGCCAAGGGGAATACTGGCCTCCAACATATGGCCTATGCAGCCAGACTGAATAAACTCCTGCATTACTCAGTGGCATCTTGTTTACCCAGAGATGATCTCCGCTGGCCAACACAGCCATGTCGAACTCAGGCTTGATGGATATGCTCCACCTATGGGAATTCATGTCACAGTGAGCTACACACTGTAGTGAGCTGAACCTTGCCACAACAATAACTGGAAGATGCTGGAGGGACAACTTCCTGTCACAGACACTCCCCATACTTTGGAACAACATCACTAACTACATTATACAGAGCCCCTCACTAACACTCTGCAAGAGAAACCTTGAAGAGTGGATGGGGAACAGTTGATGCACCCCAGGGATCCCACCATTGGCTCTGCTCCACAGAGGGACAGTTAATGAATCAATGGGGTAGCAAAAGCTTACACATTTTGGCTGGGCTTATGAATGGCGTCTGGCAGTTGGCCAAGTACCTACCTATGAATCTATACATACAGTATCTGCATATGCTGATAGCTTAATTTACTGTTCAGGTGTTGACTTACCTTGTGCCAATGGCAGTTGTGTGTGCAATAGTTGAGGGCTGCCTATGTTGGATGCACACAGTAGACTGCCTATACATAACAATTTACAGGTAGTCTTGTGTGTGTGCCATCCATTTTTACTGTGTGTGCAGTTGGAGAAAGGTGTCAGTCCCTAGGTGCCTACACTGTCAGTGTGTGTGCTATACGTTCCCTCTTTACCAAGGCATGGGCATACTGGGCACGCCTCCGCCTGCCTACTGGGGCTGGCTCAGGGTGTTCTTGGTCTGAGTACCTCTGTGCCTGTGGGGCCCTTGGTAATGGTGGTGAGCTGTGAGGGCCTTCACCATTCTGTCTCTGCTGCAGCTGTTTCTGCAGGACCATATTGTGTAGCATGGCACACACTATGAAGTTGTGGGCACATGTGCCTGCAGAGTACTGCAAGGTTCCACCAGATATGTCAAAGCAATGGAACCGTGATTTCAGCATCCCAAACACACAATCTGATGATGATTCTGGTTTGTGCGTGTGCCTCATTATGGCGTTTCTGCATGGGTGTGTGTGTGCATTTCTGATGGGAGTCATCATCCACGGTTCCAGTGCATAGCCAGCATCCCCCACCAGGTGGCCATTTGGGATGTCCCCCCTGGCAAATAACTGATACAGCTGTGAAACATGCCAGATGTGGGAGTCATGATAGCTTCCAGGGCTGTCAGCACACACATCCATGATAATGGCCTGGGCATTGCACATGACCTGGCAGCTGATGGAGGGGTATACCTTGCGGTTTATGTAGCGCCTACCCTGCTCACCGGGTGGTGACTTGATGTGTATGTGTGTGCAGTCTATTGCACCCAGTACCTCCGGGTATTCTGCCACACGGTGGAAGATATGCATATTGCTGGCCAACTCCTTCTGCATTCGGGGGAAGTATATGTGCTCATTGGCATGTGGTAACATGGCATCCAGGAACTGGTGTAGTACCCTGGATGCCGATGCCTGTGAGATCCCATGATATCCCCAGTTCATCTTTGAAAGGTACCTGTAGCTAGTATTCTCAGGCTTACACATACCTTTGCATCCACTGGGATGGGTTCCCCTCTGTTTGTGCTGGCTCTGAGGCGTAGCCGGCACAGCTCCACAAGTTGCTGTAGTGTCCCTGTCCACCCTGTAATGCTCTACTATCTCCAGATCATGTAGCCCTGGTAGGTTACCCTGGGTCTGAACACTCTCCTCCTCCTCTGGTGCCTGAGGTGGTCGTGTGCATCATCCTCCACACCACCTTCAGTCTCCAACACATGCTGGTGGATCAAAGCTATGGCAGCCCCTAACATGTACATAATAAAAGTTCCCCATCTGTATACACGACTGGTGCAGAGTGTATGGGAATACACAAATGTGTGTGAGGTGTTTTCACACTTTATAGTATTGTGCTATGGATGCTGCTGATGTCAGTGGGTGTGTATGAGCTATTCCAGCTGCAGCGTGTCTTAAGTATGGGTTTTGCAATGAGGACTGCAAGTGTGGGGCCTTTACTGTGGAGATCTACTTGCCTGCCTTGATTAATCTGTTGCCCTTTAATTCACTTTTAGACCTGGATCCCCTCCCATTATCAGGCATGCATCCACCTGCCATCTTTCTTGTTTTGTACTTTCCCTACCCAGTCATGTAAAATGTGCCTTGTAGCTGATATACTGCAAATCGGCTTTGTTCTGCTTTGACACTTTACTGTTTTCTTTGCAGTACAGCCCCTCCCCTTTCCTGTTCTGCAGGTAGCTGCTTGCAGCCTTGTTAGCTGTTATCAATGGCCCACTGTAGGCTCCTAGGTGTTAATTAGTCATTTGTACTACAATTTCACTGCTGCAGCATTTCCTTATTTCTTTCCTATATCCTTCCTGTTTCAGCTGCAGTGCGCGCCTCGCATACCCGTTTACTGGGTTTATGTGTGTTTTAATTTCCGTTCACATGCATACTCGGTTACCTTGTGTACTCTCAGCTAAGCATAGCTATGGCCAATTTGACACACTCCTATCCTGCAGCTTTGCCTAGCTAGGGGCAAACTGGTTTAGCAATGCTCCAATATGCTTACAGCAATGCCAACACACCCCTCTCTTGATGTCATCTTTATCTCAAGGGCACACCTCGGTGTTATAATGCTACGCTATGAGGTGCATCCTTACACCAGCGGTGAATCTGCGATTCACTATTACTCCTCTCATTTGCATGGCATTGCCTACTAATTCCTAGCTACTGTGCATAACACTGTCACTGCCCCTTAGCAACCCTTGCGCCATAGTATGGTGTAGCATGCCTGTCATTGACTATTATGTGGGAATCGTGATATGTGTTTCATTGCAGTTTTATTCTATATTTTTATATATTCCTTGCGATCCCCTTTGCACATCGCTGCCCTGCGCTTTACGTCGCGATAGTGCGACTATATATATTAAATGTTAATTTTATATTTTGTACATTTTTTTATGCCAATGGCTATATATTTAGCCATTGGCATACATTAACAATATAATACATGTGTTTGCTTGGCTGTCATGGCTCTGATTTTATGTTTGCAAAAATGTAAACCTTTTTCTGCGGTTTACATTTCTGCATGCTTACACTACGCCTGGTGTAAGCCTGCACCACTTCCTGAATCGCTACATACCTTCATTTGCATGCTACACTGCTGCACATGGGGTAATTAGCATACAAGGCTCGAGAGAAGTGCGGGCGTAGTGTACGCAGGTAATGCACGTGGAAACAGCTCGTACCTGAATCGCTCGGCAGCCATATTTGGTGTTAGAACGCCGATGCTACACCTGCACCTGGCGCAAGCCTCATGAATCCCGGGGATAATAACCCACTCTAAAAAGAGACAATGCCAAGCAATTTAATTGGGGGTAAGAATTAAAATAAAAATGACATTTAGGGAATGTTCTAGATTTGGCAGTATGTAGTGATCTAGTATCAGTTGCACTTGCATTTACAGGTAATCAAATAAATAATTATATGTTTCCTGAATGTAAGCCTGGGAATAGTTTAAAGATCTAGTTAGAGCTAGTTATTTATAATCATAAAGTCTATGCGTATGAAAAGAAAAAAGATAAAACAAAAGGTTACCTCTGGATCAGTACGGGCAAAGGCAAAGGCATTCACTCTAGTATGTTTACATTGAATTTTTTATGCAGTTTCTGAGTGATAATCCATAAAAGCAGAGCAAATGCTACCATAGTTTGCAATCAGGGTCAAATCTCAGCAGTGTCAGGGACACTTTTAAAATATTTGTACTATTAACTTGAGACATGGACAGAATAAGATAATATGAATTAATATGTATTTTCTGAAGTACGGCATGTCTAATAATTATTGCAATTACTTATCAAGTGTAATTCACCACCTTTTCTCCGTGAGTCACCAGTTTTAGGAAGATGGACAAAGCTAAAATCGGAGTCAAAATCAGGGATGTACATTAAAATCAGGGACAGTTGAAAGGTATGAATGTTCCTGCTTGGAAAGCGTGTACTTAGTTTTGAAATGCACATAGTTTTGTATGACGTGAATGTATTATTTTGGTATGTGGGGTTATAGTGTTAATTTTTGTTTAAAGAAATGTAATGTGCATTTAAAAAGAAATGTTAACTTTTCTTTCCAGCAAAATTGGCTGCCAGATAATAAAAGGTTCATACAAGTTGCACTATGAAGATAAATTATTTTTTTTTTCATTTAAATGACTACCTTAAACATAAAGGCATGAAATGTCAATGGCCTTACAGATTTGGATAAAACAGAATATTAACATATACTAAAAATGCTAGGGTATACACAGCAATGTTACTGAAGACAAACGTAGGACAAAGCAGAACATATTAATTTGATAAAGAATGTTTATTCAGGAAGAATGTTCAGAAAAATACTGGGCCAAAGAAAAAGAAGAGCAATGGTATGGATAGGAAATGCGGCATCAATATAATAAAGAATTTTAGTGATAAGGGGGCACTGGATAGGAAAGAGGACTACTTTGTCATAGGAGCATAAGAAAATAGAAACAACACTAGGCAAGTAATCAAAGGGACCATAAGATGACTAGCTAAATACACAGTTAACCAAACACACTCAAAAGTTCTTATCACCGTTTACAAGCATGTTATAACAAACCTTGCAAATCAATCAAGCTGTGCATGATAACCCTGGTGTAAATTTGTGTCTACAAATCCATTCATCAAGACTAGCGATAAATGTGGACAAAGTGACACTTTATTTGACCTGTCGAGGTAACACATTCCATAGGCTGAGAAAACTTTTAGTTATGTACTCACCATAACTTCAGATGTTTGGGATCCATCTCGCCTACATTCTGAATGATGGGTTCGGAGCCGATCCCTCGGCTCCGACTCGGCACGCTTATGCCAAAGAGCGAAGTCTCTTACTGGCTGAGCTTACCATATCCCAGGATGCACCACTACCAGTCCCCCAGATCTAGTTTGTCCGCATACATGCACACATGCACACCCTGCTTATATAACATCGTCAGATGAAACAAGATAAAACAGTAGAACTCAAAACCGCTCAATCTCTTCTGATCTCCAAGGCAGGGGAAGGAGGGTGGATAGGAATGTGGCGAGATGGATCCCAAACATCTGAAGTTATGGTGAGTACATAACTAAAAGATGTTATGTGATCCTATCTCGCCTACATTCTGAATGATGGGACAGCCCCTAGCACCTGAATCCTGGGTGGCTCACTGGAAAACACTCCTGAGTACCGTGGAACCAAATGAAGCTCGCCTCTAGATGCCACATCCAATTTGTAGTGTGAAATGAAAGTGGATTGGACCAAGTAGCCGCAGCACAGATTTCCGATATAGCGAGCTTGGAATGAAAAGCTATAGAAGTAGCCATAGCTCTGGTAGAATGAGCCTTGATAGATGTTGTAAGTTGCTTATTCAAGAAGAATAAGTCTGAGTTATGCAATCTCTGATGCATTTTGAGATAGTAGCTTTTGTGATGGTTTGGCCCAGTTTATTATCTGAGAAGGACACAAACAACTGGTCTGACTTACGGTTGCTGAGTCCTGTCTAAATAGAAGCGTAACTGCCTGTGAACATCCAATTTATGAAGAGTGTATTCTGCTTCATTGGAGAATTTTGGGAAGAAAACCGTAGCTCTAGAGATTGTTGGAGGCAGAAACTAGAACAGACCTTTGGGACAAAGGATGGATTAGGCCTAAGTGATACTCTATCCTTGTGGAAAATCAAGTACGGTGGCTTAATAGACAGGGCTTGAAGCTCAAACTCTTCTTGCAAGTAATTGCAACTAAGAAGGCAGTTTTCCAAGACAGATATTTTAACTCGCATGTAGCAGCCGGTTCGAAAGGGGAGATGTTAATGCGCGAAGCACCAAATCAAGATCCCACGGAGGTGCAGGATGAAAAATTGGTGGTCTTAATAGGCTCGCACCTTTAATGAAAGTTTTGCATAGTCTGCTGCTCATCAAAGGAGGATCCATGGATTCGTGGAATTTAGAGATAGCCGCTAGTTGGACTTTAATAGTTGAGACAGAAGATCCCTGATTAAACAAGGATGTTAAAAATTTTAAGACCTCTGGGACAGGAGCAGTGATAGGATCTAAGCCCTTGAGTTGAGCCCAGATAGCAAACCTCTTCCACTTACTAAGGTACAATTTGTTAGTGGTGGGTTTGTGGGTCAAGATAAAATGTGAACAACTTCCGGTCTAGAGTGTGCCTTCTAACTAAAGTCGGAAGTGGAGGAGCCAAGCTGTCAATTTCAAAGATTGAAGGGACTGATGTCAAGTCCCGACTGATGGATTAGCAAGTCCGGAATCAGGTCTAAAGTCCACGGATCGTCCACTGCATGCTTCTTCAGGTAGGGAAACCATACCTGACGAGGCCAGTACGGGCAATCAGAATCATTGAAGACCCCAGTTGAGAGGCTTTTGAATAACTCTGGGAAGAAGCGGAATTGGAGGAAAGGCATAAAGTAGCCCTGTTGGCCAAGGTTGTGCTAGAGCATCCATGGCTGGTACTCCCTGATGTGGGATCAAGGAGAAGAACCTTTGGCACTTGGTGTTTAATGGAGTTGCAAATAGGTCGCAGCACGGCGCCCCCATCTCCTGAAAACCTGAGCTGCTACTGTGTGGTTTAGAGACCACTCGTGAGGAGAGAGAATTGTCCTGCTCAATTTGTCTGCCAATATATTTGACTTTCCCGGGATGTGGGTCGCTACCAAGAAGCGGTTGGTAGCTACAGCCCATTCCCACACTCTCATGGCCTCTCTGCAAAGGGGTATGATCTGGTCCCTCCTTGTTTGTTCAGATACCAAACCACCGACATGTTGTCTGTGTGGATGGCGATGATGCCCTGAGGAAGAAACTTGTGTAAGGCTTGTAGGGATAGAAGTACAGCCCTCATCTCCAACACATTGATGTGGAGAAGAGCTTGCCTGGAAGCCAGGAGCCCTGAACTAGCCTGCCCAGACAATGCCCCCACCCTATCTGGGAGGCATCTGTCGTCAGGGTAACCACTGGAGAGGGAAGAACAAAGGGTTTCCTTGATCCAAATTGGATGTCTGAAGCCACCAGCGAAGGTCCCTTTGCATATATCCGTAATCATGATGTGATGATTGAGGGAAGATCCTGAAAGGACCATTGCGTTGACAATAGCCACTGAAGAATCCTCATGTGCAATCTTGCCAGAGGGACTAAGAGAACCGTGGCAGACATTGAGCCTAGAACTTGCAGAACCATCCTGGCTGGGGCTTTGGATCTCGAGATCAGAGCTTGAACTTGGCCCTGTAAAGTTTGGATCCTTTCGGCAGGAAGAAAGACGCGCATCAATCTTGAATCTATCTCTGCTCCTATGAACTTTATGCGTTGAGAGGGCAGCAAGACAGACTTTGACCAATTGAATGTAATCCCCAGGGTAACACCCAGGGAGATGGTGGCTTTGAGGTTGTCCATTAGTAGATGCCTGGTGGTGGCAGTCAGGAGCCAGTCGCCCAGATAGGGAAACACTTGGAATCCAAGACTTCTCAGGTGAGCCGTCACTACTGCCAAACACGTGGTGAACACCCTGGGGGCTGTGGTGAGACCAAAGGGCAGAGCGCAAAATTGGTAATGACTGACTCCCAGGCTGAAGCGCAGATACCTTCTGGACGCCTGATGTATCGGTATGTGATAATAGGCGTCCTTGAGGTCTATGGAGCACATCCAAACATCCTTCTCCAACAATGGGAGAATGGATTGTAACGTGACCATTCGGAATTTGGATTTCGTGACGGATTGGTTCAGTCTGCTGAGATCCAATATTGGTCTCAGGTCCCCTGTCTTTTGGCACTAAAAGAACCTGGAGTAATTTCCTGATCCGATCTGGTCTGTGGGGACCGGTTGGAGGACTCCTTTTCTAGCAGCTTTAAAGCTTCTGCGGCTGCCATTTCCTTTGACTGGGTGGTGGGTCCGGGATTCTTTTGGACGGTGGGGGCGAGAATGTGAATGGGATGGTGTAACCTCCGCAATGATCCGAAGCACCCATCTGTCCTGAGTGATTGACTCCCAGGCTTTTAGGTGCTTGGCAAACGACACCCGACTGGCTCGAGCAGCACAGCCGGGCAATCCCTCATGACGTGTGGGAGGCTGAAGAGCCACGAAAGGACTCGGGTCTCCAGAATTGCGGGCCCTCTGCCGCCTCTGGGACGGCGCCTCCCTGAAAAATTTCCCGCCCTCTGCCTCTGGAAGGGATTCTTCCTGCTGTTGGGAGAAAAACTTACGGGATTTGCGGAACCACATTTTCGCCTCCTTTAGCCTTGGAGTAAGGCCGAAAGGGAGTGGAATAACGGGCACCTACGGCAGATAAAGTTTTTCCCTCTTGCTCACAGCGGTAAGGGTGTCTTTAACCTTGGGTCCAAACAAGGAGGACCCATCAAAGGGAGCGCGGCGAAGGAAGACTTGAAGGCCTCCAAGAACTGACAAGCGGAGCCAGGCTTGTCTCCTCAGAGCCACGCCTGTGCCTGCCGCTTACCCGCCTTCGGCCGCATAGGAAATGAGCCTCATGGACGAGTTAGAAATTGACGAAGGATAGCCAACTGAGAGCTAACCGACTGGGCTAGCTGCTCAGGTAGGTTACCCGAGAGGAATCTGACAACTCCTTGACCAGATCCCTCTGAAGCCTGGTAAAATGTGCCAAATAATTCAGAGACCTTAAAGTAAAGGCCGCTGAAGTCAGGGTGCGCTCCTGCACCTGTCCATACTCCTAGACTCCTTATTAGGAGGATGGATGGACGCTGAAGCCTCTGCCACGTCCTGTTGTGTAGCAGATGCCACCACCATGGCATCTACAGCCACGCCTTTAGTGAGGAACTCCTTCGGGGAGCAGACAAAATTTATTTGGACGAGAAGGGACTGGTTCCACGGTATCTGGATGTTCCACGCCGACAAACTAAATCCAGAAGCTCGTCAAGGGCGGAGACACCCAGGAGGCGGAGGGCTGAGCCCCAAAGGCCTTGAGGAGCACTGACTCGTCAGTAGAGGGGGTTTGGATATCCAGCCGCCTCGTTGTTTGAGGATCTCTAAGATGTCTGCAAAGGAGACATCATCCGAGGACGACTGGGACCCTCTGCATCATCCAGATCAGTGTCTGAAGTAATAGACTCGGGGAGTCCACGTGCTTCCTCTTGCACGATCTCTTCCTTGGGGTTCCTCCAAGACAGCTCAGAAGAACCCTCAGGAGGAGGGAACCCCACTGGGGTAACCTCAGGCCCGGGCTCCGCTGACTACGGACAGGGGAACTGCCAAAGACCCAGTCTGCACGCCTAGGGAAGGTGCCGTAAAGCCGGGAGATGGCCAAGAGGACTTGGCCAAGGCACTCCTCATGGCTCTGAAAGCCGGACCCCCAGAATCCTGGGAGTGTCCGGTCCCGGAGCCGTGATAGTCGACGGAAGACCCGCAGTCAAGCACCGAGGGGAGGCTCGGAACCGAAAGCATAGGTCCCAAACATCACCCCGGTCCAGCCAAGACGTCCACAGACCAAACTCGGACCAAGGCCGGGTTGGAGTAAGGGTCGGAGCCGACCCTGAGATCTCCATCGGCTCCAACAGCACCTGCTCCGGAGCCAAAGCAGTCGGAGGAGGAATGGCAATGGGTGGGCAGGTCATCGGCTCCAAGCCAACTGGGTCGGAACCGAAACAAATTTTGGAAGACTGGGGACTGGAACAGTCTTTGGAGCACCCTGTCTATATCAGAATCTGACATCCTCGAAGACCGAGAGGAAACAGAATGGGTCCGAGACGGCCTCTCCAACGGCCCCAAAGGGCTAGGGGACCGGCTCGAGGCGACTCGATGAGTATCGGCGCCGAGGGAATACACACCAGTTTCCATCGGTGCCGAGGTGGACTTCGGCGCCGAGGAGGAAGTGTCTGAGCGGAACCTTTGTCGGCCCGAGAGCAGTGGAGCCGACGAAGATGACCCGCCTCTCGATGCCCCAGCTATCGGCTCCGGCCAGAGGAGTCGATACTGGTGGCATCGAGGCAGACCGTTCACCTCGGCTCAAGTCCTTGGAGCCAAGGAGAGGCCTGCCTTGTTTCTTAGCGATCGGATCCGACGGACTGGTCGGAGCCGACGCCTTTCTTTTGGCCGGAGAAGGAGAGGATGCCAAAGCTTCTTCGGAAGAAGGTTTAATTAATCCCTTAAGAATTAATTTATTTTTCCTCTCCTGGAGGACCCTTGAGGAAAAAGCGTGACATACACTACATGATTCCTGTAAATGCTTTGCCCCTAAGCAATACACACATAGCGAGTGATCGTCCGTGATGGACATTTTGAAGCTACATTTTACACATTTCTTGAAGCCAAGGCCTAGGATTCTGAGACATTATAGAAATTTTCAAAAGTAACTGTAAAGAACACTGGTGACACACCTAGAATAGGCTTACAGTTATCACTGCAATACTCTGAGTTAGTCAAACACAGCACAAACTCTGTAAATGTAATAATTTCTCTCAGTTAGATCTTATTTAAAGAAGAGAAATGTAAATGATTTAAAACAGAACCAAGTCACCTACAAACAAAAAGACCGGAAAGGCCTTTCCAGACAAGAGGTACTCCTAGTCCACACTCACAACACAAGAATTCACCAAGTGAATTTTGTCAAACACACTCAAAACACAAGAATAGCTGTTAAAACAGCTTTTTGTAGAAAAAGAAGAAAAACCTGACAGAAAAACTAGTGAAATAATCACTACTTAACTCAGCCAGCTCGAGACCACGTCTTCACTTGTTAGTGGCAAACGAGATCTGGGGGACTGGTAGTGGTGCATCCTGGGATATGGTAAGCTCAGCCAGTAAGAGACTTCGCTCTTTGGCATAAGCGTGCCGAGTCGGAGCCGAGGGATCGGCTCCGAACCCATCATTCAGAATGTAGGCGAGATAGGATCACATAACATCATACAGTTAGGAACCTTTCCCTCCAGTGAATCTTGTTTATGTAAATTTAGGTCCCTAGTATGAGTGTTTGCAGAACTATTGGTTTTGCAAAGACATCAAAGGTCAAGAAGGACTGAGTCTTTTATGGTTTGGAAAGAGAAAAGTACAGTTTTGTACCTACCATAAATGTAGATGTCCGATAGGTATGCATCTGCAGTCCTAACATATGGGTTGTCCTGCCTCAGGCAGCCCTTCGGTCGGCCGGATTCCAAAGTCTGGGTCTGGCCTCGGCTGATGTCGCACTTCACCCGACGTCATAGCTGCTGGGGTATAAAGGCATCAGCCGACGCCATTTTCCTCAGTGTTTCTTGCCCCAGATGCCAGGTGCCCTCTAGGAAGGCTAAATTTGGATAAATGCAAATAATTCCAAATAGTAGAGAGCAATATATATATATATATATATATATATATATATATATATATATATATATATATATATATATATATATATATATATATATATATACAAACAAATACACCATAATAGATTCCCCCAGCTAGCTAAAAGAGGGGTAAGTGCCCTAGGAATACCACAGAGGAAGGAGGGTGGTATCCTGACTGCAGATGCATACCTATCGGACATCTACATTTATGGTAGGTACAAAACTGTACTATGTCCTTCAAGGATGCATCTGCAGTCCTAACATATGGGTAGAATACCATAGCCAAACTGGGGGAGGAGGTACTAAGATAAAGATGGTGTAGTTAAGATCACTTGCAAAACAGCAGTTGCAAAACCTGCTCGGGATCTGGAGTATAAAGGAAGATTATAATGCTTGGCAAATGTATGCACGGAGCTCCAAGTAGCAGCTTCTAAAATGTCTTTGGTAGCCACTCCTCGTAGGAAAGCTGTAGTGGTGGCTGTAGCTCTTGTGGAGTGAGGCCTGATATTTTCTGGAGTTGTTTTTCCATGAAATGAGTAGCAAAATCTAATGCAATTTCCTATCCATTTTGAGATTGTTTTGAAATTGCTTTTCCTTGCATTCCAGTTGCATATGCTACCAGAAGCTGGTCAGTTTTTCTGTTGGTCTTAGTTCTGTCCAGATAGTAGCGTAATTGTCTGTGCACATCCAAGGTATGTAGTAGTCTTTCCCCCCTGTTCTGTGGGTTGGGGAAGAATGTAGGTAAATGAATCGCTTGGTTCAATGAAACTCTGGAGACCACTTATGGCATAAAAGTAGGGTTAGTTCTCAGAGACACTCTATCCTGATGGAAGATAAGGAAGGGCTGTACTGCCATTAATGTCTGTAACTCAGATACCCTTCTTGCTGAAGTTATTGCAAGCAGGAAAGCAGTTTTCCAAGATAAGAACTGTAAGTTTGCTGTTGCTGCTGGCTCAAAAGAGGGAAGTGTTAACTTTTCCAGCACAAAGTTGAGGTCCCATGTAGGCAAAGGTGGTTTCCTTGGAGGCTTTACATTTTTGATTCCTCTCAGGAATTGCCTGAGTAGAGGATGAGAGAAGACAGGAGGATCCATGTTGTATTCTGCTGAAATTGCTGATGCATGAATCTTAATGGAGGAGTAGGACAGGCCATTGTGGAACAGTTCTGCTAAGTATTCCAGGATGTTTGCTATGTTTGCCAATGAGACATTTTCCCCTTTTGCTGTACTCCAAATGAGGTATCTTTTCCATTTGGCTGAGTAAGTCTTCCTTGTGGAGGGTCTGCGAGCCTCCAGGATAATGTCCTTAACCCTCTGAGATAAATCTGGGTTATTTTGTTTTATGCAATATTCCAAGCAGCTAGCTGTAGTGTTTTCAAGCTTGGATGTAGGATCTTGTAGTTGTTCTGTGTTAGAAGTAAAGGACATAGAGGTAGAGGCCATGCGTGTGTCCGAGACATGCTTCTCAGTAGCGGGTACCAATGTTGCCTCGGCCAGTCTGGAGCTATCAGGATTATCCTTGACTGATCCTCTTTGATCTTCAGTAGGACTTTGTACATCAAAGGAAGAGGTGGGAACGCATATGCTGTCAGGTTTTTCCAGCTGAAGGAAAGGGAGTCCACCCTCCAAGCAAGTGGGTGGTATGCTCTTGTGCAGAATTTCTTTAATTGGTGGTTGTGTGGGGAGGCGAACAGGTCTATCTCTGGTAGTCCCCATTTGTTTGTTATGGTTTTGAAGATATCTGGATGCAGCATCCATTCGTGAGCATCCGTGGTAGTTCTGCTTAAGGTGTCTGCTAGTGAATTTTCTTTTCCTGGTACAAATCTGGCCTGTAGTTGTATGTTGAGATTCAGGTCCACATTCCACAGGTCCATTGCCATCCGGCATAGAGGATATGAGTGTGTATCTCCCTGTTTGTTGATGTACCACATGACTGTGGTATTGTCCATCCTTATCAGCAGGTGACCTTGTTGAAGGAATGGTCTGAATGCCTGGATTGCATGTTTCACTGCCAGCATCTCCTTTTGATTTATGTGTAGATTCAGCTGGTCTTGTGTCCATAGGCCTTGTATACACTTGTCCACCATGTGTGCCCCCCAGCCTAGGTCTGAGGCGTCCGTGGTGATGGTCTGGCTTGGATGAGGTTTGTGGAAAGGCAATCCTCTGTTCAACTGACAGGCCTGAGCCCACCACAGGAATTCTTGCTTCAGGCATGGAATTATTGGAATCTGGGCTTCTAGGCTGTGCTTGTGCTGAGACCATACATTCCTTAGGTACCATTGCAACTTTCTCATATGCAGTCTGGCATGCGGAAATAGAAGTTATGTTCTTACCATAATGTTCCATGTTAGTTGTCTTCTTCTCGCCTTCTTCTTGCTGGATGGGTTCGGAGCCGACCTCGGCTCCGACTCGGCCACTCTAAAAGCTCGAGAGTTGGTTCCACCGGCTCGAGGCTCCCCTTATATCCCACAATGCTAGGCGAGAGTTACCTCAGATCTCGTTTGTAAGCTAACCCCAGCTTATAAAAGTAAAGAATAACTCTAAACAGAGTCCACCTCTAACAACAGGAAGAAAAAAGGGTGACCTACATCCTGAACCGGGAAATATGCACAATAGCATATGCCTAAGAAAGAGGTGGTAGAAAGAGAGGTCACAATCACAACTCCTCCTAGGTCTGTCCAGGCCCGGGGGAAGGAGGGTGGACTTAAGAAGAAGGCGAGAAGAAGACAACTAACATGGAACGTTATGGTAAGAACATAACTTCTATATGTTAAGTTGTCTATCTCGCCTTCATTCTTGCTGGATGGGACCAAGGCCCCTAGCACCTTGTCCCGGTGGCCTAACGGAACAGACTCCTGAGAACAGTGGAACCAAAATTAGCTCTATGCCTAGAAGCTAAATCCAACTTATAATGAGAAATAAAAGTGTGAGGAGTAGCCCAAGTAGCCGCTGCACAAATGGTGTCAATAGGCAGTCTGTCTTGGAAGGCTAAAGAAGTAGCCAAAGCTCTGGTGGAATGGGCTTTAGGTTTATTAGGCAATTTTGGTGTCTAATTTCATATACAAGGGAAATCAAAGATGTTAGCCATCTGGATAATGATACCTTTGAAACTGAAAGTCCCTTTCTGCTTTCCGCATAGGAGACAAACAGCTGATCAGATTTTCTGAATTGTTTTGTTCTATCCAAGTAGTACCTCAATTGACGATGAACATCCAGGCAGTGTAATTTTTGTTCAGACCTATTGGAATATTCTGGAAAAAGACAGGGAGGTCAATGCTTTGGTTTAGATTTGACGTCGAGACCACCTTAGGCAAAAAGGACGGGTTAGTTCGTAAGGATACTCTGTCCTTATGAAACAATAGATAAGGAGGTCGACAGCTGAGTGCTTGAAGCTCTGAAACTCTTCTAGCTGAAGTAATAGCTACCAGAAAAAGAGTCTTCCATGATAGCAATTTTAAAGAACAGGAGACTGCAGGTTCGAAGGGGAAGAATCAAAGAAGCAAGTACTAAATTTAGGTCCCAAGGAGAAGGAGGATTTCTTATAGGAGGTCTGAGAAGAAAACTCCTTTCAAAAAGGCTTTGCAAAGCTTGTGGGACATTAAGGTAGATTCAGAAATACCCACATGAAAGTTAGAAATAGCTGCCAATTGAACTTTAAGAGTAGAGGGAGATGAACCTGCATGGAAGAGTTCAGCTAGAAAATCAAGGACTAATTGGATGGAAGCAGTGAAAGGATCTATGTCCTTTCTTGAGCCCAATATGTGAAGCGTTTCCACTTACTCAAATAAATCTTCCGAGTGGAAGATTTATGGGAAGCTATCAAAATATCTCGAACAGAGTGAGATAATTGAGGAAGCCTGGCTAAGGTTGGAACTGGAGGAACCAAGCAGTGAGGTTCAGAGAGGGAGGGAGCGATGAAGCTGACCCGACTGATGGATCAAAAGATCTGGAACTAGGTCCAGATTCCACGGTCGCTCCAAAAGAAAATGATGTAGAAAGGGGAACCATACCTGTCGAGGCCAGTAAGGAGCAATGAGGATCAATGAGGCCTTCTGAGCGATAGCTTTCTGTATCACTTGAGAGATTAGTGGGAAGGAGGAAATGCATACAGAAGTCCCGGGCCAAACTTGGACTAGAGCGCCTCTGCTGGGTTGGCCTGGTAAAGGGAATAGAGTGAAATATTCTCTGCACTTGCTGTTTTGGGGAGTAGCAAAAGATCGCAGCAAGGCTGACCCCACTTGAGGAAAATTTCTCTCACCACAGAGTCTTTCAGAGACCACTCGTGAGGCATGAGGATTGCTCTGCTCAATTTGTCCGCAATTTGATTGGACTTCCCGGGGATGTGCGTTGCTATCAGAAACCGCTGAGAAGAAATCGCCCATTGCCACAGTCTGAGTGCTTCTCGACACAGGGGGGTATGACCTGGTTCCGCCTTGTTTGTTGATGTACCACACTACAGACATATTGTCTGTCTGATTGCAATCGTTCCCAAGGGAAGAGAGTCTTGAAGGGCTTGCAACGCTAAAAGCACTGCTCTCATCTCCAGAACATTTATGTGCAAGTGGCATTCGTTTGGTTGCCATGTGCCCTGGACCATCCTGCCCTGATAATGCCCCCACCCGATCAGGGAGGCATCCGTTGTCAGAGTAGCAACCAGAGGGTGGAACAAAGGGTCTTCCCAACAAGAGCTGAGGGAAGACATCCACCACATGAGATGATTTTTGCACTTGCGTGATCATAATGGTGTGAGACATTGGAAGTTCCTGGTATGACCATTGAGTAAAGAGCATCCATTGAAGGATCCGCATATGGAATCTGGCTAATGGAAGCAGGGGTATGGTCACGCCATAATTCCCAACACTTTCAGAACTAATCTGGCTTTGATTCTGTTGTTGTTGAAAAGGAGTGAGACCAGTTTGTGAATGTCTGTTATTCTCTGATGTGTTAGTCTCGCAGACATGTCTACTGTGTCTAGATTTGCGCCTATGAAAGTAATAGTACGACAAGGCGACAAAACAGACTTTTCGCAATTTATTGAAATGCCTAACTTTTGACAAATGCGAAAAGTGTAATCCCTGGCCATCAGAAGGAGATGCTTGGTGGGAGCTGTGAGGAGCCAGTCGTCCAAATATGGAAACACCTGGAATCCTTGTCGTCTCAGGTGAGAAGCTACCACTGCCATGCATTTGGTAAACACCCGGGGGGCAGTGGTGAGACCAAAGGGCAGGGCTCTGAACTGAAAATGACTGGTTCCTAGCCTGAAGCGGAGGAATCTTCTGGAGCGCCTGTTCATTTTATGTGATAGTACGCATCCTGAAGGTCTATAGAGCACATCCAGTTTCCTTTGCCCAAAAGGGGAAGGATGGATTGCAGCGTGACCATCCGAAATCTTGTTTTCTTGACTGATCTGTTCAAGATACTGAGATCCAAAATTGGTCTCCAGTCCCCTGTTTTCTTTGGAACTAAAAAGAACCTTGAGTAGATTCCGGATCCTTGCTGGTCTGCTGGAACTGGCTGAATTGCTCTTTTTGTAAGCAGTTTTGAAATCTCCAAAACCGCTAGATCCCTTTGAGCGGGTGGAACATATGGAAGGGATTTTTTTGATTGATTTGGAATGCGAAGAAAGGGGATAGAATAGCCTTCAGAAATGATGGACTGTACCCATTTGTCTTGAGTCAGGGATAGCCAGGCTTCTGGGTACAGTGACAATCTTCCCCCGACTGCCTCCGAAGATGGGCAGTCGGGCAACACCTCAGGGATGCTGAAAGGGCTTGTCAGGGAAGGCTTCCCGATTGCCCTGGTTCTGTGGACCCCCCCTGCCCCTAGGGCGACGTCTACCATTGTTATTCCCACCTCTGCCTCTGGCGGGGAAACGACTCTGTGCGTCAGGCGAAGTCCCTTGAGATTGTTTACGGAACCACATCTTTCCACCTTTCTGGCCTTTGGGGTAAGGCCTAGAAGGAGTAGAAAAACGGACTCCGACGGCAGAAAGGGTCTTGCCATCAGTTTCGCACCTAGTCAAGGTTTCTTTCACTTGAGGACCAAAGAGAGATGATCCATCAAACAGGGAGTTAGTGAAAGACGTCTTAAAGGGGTCCGCGAAATTACATAGCCGCATCCAGGCATGCCTACGTAAGGCCACACCTGTCCCTGCGGCTCTACTCGCTCCATCAGCCGCGTAAGAGAGAAGGCGCATGGAGGAGTTGGTTATGGAGTTAAGGGTAGCCAGCTGCGTATTCATCTTATCTTGAAAACCCGCAGCTGTAGGGTCCTTTAACATTTCACTCGCTTCCTTGATCAAGTCCCTTTGAAGACGAGTAAAGTGGCATAGGTAGTTCAGCGAACGCATGGTAAATGTCGCTGACGAGAACATCCGCTTCCGCACCTGTCCATGGACCTAGATTCCTTATTAGGTGGATGGACAGGTACTGAAGGATCAGCTAGCTCCTTCTTAGTGGCAGCAGCTACCACCATAGCATCCACAGAAACTCCTTTTGTTAAGAACTGTTTGTCTGCTGGTGCGTTATGAACTTGGAGGGCCTCCTGGGAGTGGGGTCCACTGAATCAGGAGCCGTCCATGCCTTCTTAGCAACCACCTGCATGAGGGGGTCAAGGGGGAGACACCCAGGAGGTAGAAGGGCGAGAGCCAAACGCCTCAAGGTACACAGATCCATCCTCCGAAGGGTTTAGGGCTGGCCAATTTCCCTCTGTTTCAGGATCTCTAGTATGTCTGCAAATGAGACATCTTCAGAAGGGGAACGGGGAACCCTCAGAATCATCCAAATCTGTGTCAGACGTGATGGACTCAGGTGAGTCAATGTGTTTCCTCTTACACTTCCTCTTCCGAGGGCTCTTCTGCCAAATCAGGAGAGGCCTCGGAAGAGGATGAAATCCCACAGGGGTTCCTGAGGAGCTGGCTCTCTGCGGTCCGGGATGAGGGAGTGAGTCGACTTGACCTGAGGCACCGAGAGGAGGGGCGGAGCCGACTGTGGAGTAGAGCCAGGCTCTAACACACTCTGCATGACCTCGAATGCACCCCTGTCAGGCAAAGCCAGAGGTCCCCGCTCCGAGAAGCTAAGAACCTCCCTCGGCACCGACAGTGATGGCTCCGAGGCCGATGTCAGAGCCGAACTCACCAGCCAAGCACCGAGAGGGAGAGGGGGGTCGGACAAGGGTCCGATGCCACTCATCCCCTCGGAGCCGACGAGGGAAGTCCGGCGCAGAGATTCTTCCAAGGAAGAAATCGGAGCCGACGACGGAGCCGAAGACAAATGTATCGGCTCCGACGCTATCACAGTCTCGGTTCTGACGCCACCCGGCTCCGAGCTCAAGAGAGTCGAAGGAGGAATATATTGATGGACCTGGGCAGGCATCGACTGATGAGTCAGGCTCTGAAGCATCTGGGCCAGTGCCTCGGACTTAAGAAGTCGACTCACTACCCTCTGAAGGTCATGATCCGACAGCCTCGATGACCTAGAGGAGTGAGATCTTTGGCTCCGTTCAGACAGCAGGGGAGATCCTGGAGCCGAATGAACGGAGCCAAGAGATGGTGACCTGGACCTCTTCCTAGTTGTCGGCTCCGAAGGTCTGGTCGGAGCCGACACGGAACTTAATACCTCGGCTCCAGCCGAGCCGAGGGAACCACAGAAACTGTGGACTGAGACTCATCGGCTCCAGCCGGAGCCGATGTAGGCAGAGGTTTAGAAACCTTAGGTCTCGGCTCAGTTGTCGGAGCCGAAGACCTAGATGCCTTAGAGGGCTTCCCTGTAGAAACAGAAAGGGAATCCTCTGGCTTGAGTAAGCCCCTTAAAATCAATTTATTTTTCTTTCCTGCAGGACCCTGGGGCTGAAGCCATGGCACACAGCACAGGAGTCCTGCAGGTGCAAAGGTCCCAGACAGTAGACAAGAAGTGTGAGCGCCTGTCAGAGACATTTTCTGACAGCACGCATCACACTTCTTGAACCGAGACCTTTGCTTCTTTAGACATAACTACAGGTGTAATCACACACACAGTCACAAACACACTAATTACACCCTGTCTAATTAAAATATATAATAAACCACTAACTAGGTTTAAGAGAAAAATAACACACACTCTCCACTAGGGAAGGAAAAGAGGCCTGAAGGCCCAAGGGAAGAACTTAAAGTTCTTGAGGGAAAAAAACAGGAATTTTAAAGAAAGGGGATAAGAATTTCTCTAAACTAAGGGAAATACGTAAAAATATTAAAATTAAAGGGGTTTTAATAGACCAAGTACACTAGAAAGTCACTTACCAAGAA
The DNA here is from genome assembly GCF_019279795.1 of Protopterus annectens. Taxonomy (NCBI): domain Eukaryota; kingdom Metazoa; phylum Chordata; order Ceratodontiformes; family Protopteridae; genus Protopterus; species Protopterus annectens. Next base: position 500,017,758 of record NC_056726.1, on the reverse strand, counting down.
CCGGTAGAAAACCAACACCTCGATAGCTGTAGCGGCAAACGAGATCTGGGGTAACTCTCGCCTAGCATTGTGGGATATAAGGGGAGCCTCGAGCCGGTGGAACCAACTCTCGAGCTTTTAGAGTGGCCGAGTCGGAGCCGAGGTCGGCTCCGAACCCATCCAGCAAGAATGAAGGCGAGATAGACAACTTAACATTCAATATTATGCAGGATGCCATGTAACCCAGGGCTTGCAGGACTTTTCTTGCAGTAAGCTGAGTCTGTGTTGTTAATGTCATGAAATAGACTGGTAGTTGCTTTTGTTTTTCTTCTGTGAGAAAGGCCATCTGAGTTGATGTGTCCAGTTCTGCACCCAAGAATGTTATCCTTTGGGATGGTACTAGTCTTGACTTTTGCATGTTGACTGTGTATCCCAAGGCTTGCAGCAGTTGTATGACCTTTTCCAAATCTTTTGTTAATTTTGTCTTGTTGTCCGCTTGTATTAGGCAGTCGTCCAGGTATGGGTAAATTTGAATTCCCTGAAGCCTGCAATGAGCAATTACTGATGCCAGGCATTTCGTGAATACTCTGGGCGCAGTAGATAAGCCAAAGGGCAATGCTGAGAATTGATAATGCTCTGATCCTGCAAGAAATCTGAGGTGTCTTCTGCAATCTGGTTGTATAGGGACGTGCAGGTATGCCTCCTTGACATCTAGAGTCACCAGCCAAGACTCCTTGCCCAGCATGGGAAGAAGTTGCTGTAGGGTCAGCATTTTGAATTTTGGGACAATGAGGTATGTGTTCAGAGCGGACAGGTCGAGAATAGGTCTCCATTGATTTTCTTTTCTTGGTACAAGGAAAAGTCTGGAGTAAAATCCTTGGCCTTGTTCCACAGGCGGTACCTTTTCTATAGCTCTCATCCTTAGTAGGTTGTTGATTTGTCTTAGAGCGTTTGTTTTTTGGCTTGGTGGAAGGTTTGGCATTCCTCTCTTTTTTGGTAGAGTGTGGAAGTGAAACCTGTAGCCTTTGTCTATTGTTTGTAAAGTCCATTTGTCTCCTGTAATGTAATGCCAGTTTACGGAAAATAAGGCTAGTTTTCCGCCCAAGGGTGCTTCCAGTTGTTCCCTGGTAGGCGGAATCAGAGCCAAGTCATTGTGTCTGTCCTGTGGAAGTGGTTGTAGCTGAATCTGTGGCAGTACTTCTCTGGTTGTTGGGCTGCCACTGACGTCCCCTGTAGGCACCCCTGGATTGACCTCTGCCTCTTGGGCGTCTATTTCTGCCTCTCTGTGCTCTGGACGTGTCTGGAAAGGACCAATTCTTCGAAGGCCAATTTCTGCTAAACCTCGGAGGTTGGACCTGTAAGAAATCCTTGACTGTTTGGACAGATTTTGCTTTTTCTTCCACCTTCTTTAGAACCTGCTGTGCAGGGAGCCAAACAAACTTTGTTTCTCCATAGGAGCATCTAGGAGTTTTGACTTAACATGGTCTGGTAAGGATTGTTCTTTTAACCAGGCATGCCTTCTAATCACTGTTCCAGTCATAGCTGATCTAAAGGAAGCCTCCAGTGCATCATAGCCACATTTTAAGAAATGGTTACTGACCTGCTGAGAGTTATGTACCAAATCCTGAAGGGACTTGCGGTCTATAGGTTCAGGAGAGGACAGTTTTTTTATTTAGCTGGTCTAACAAAAATTCCTGGTACTGAATCATGTGAAATTGACAGTTTAAGGCCCTGGCCGAAAGAGTAGCAGAAGTATAAACCTTTTTACCCCATCTCTCTAATGCTCTAGATTCCCTTTCAGAGGTGAGAGGGTTTTTGGCAGAGGCAGCTGCCACAGCTTTGGGGCCCTGTGAAATGGTTTCAGGATCTGCAACAGGAGCCTTATACAAGTGGTAGTGTGTGTCCGGAACCCTGTAATATCTGTCAGGCTTGGCAGGGGCCGGAGGAAGAGAATCAGGGGCAGTACAGGCATCATTATATGCATCATCAACAACTGTTAGTACTGGAGGAATGGCTAAAGGCCTATGCTGTGGTAAATGTAAAAAAGTCCTTAGCCTTTTCCTTGAATCTGAAAAATCCTGCCCTGCCATTGAAAGTGTTCCCTCATAGCATGTAAGGTTTCCCCAAAAGAAAATTCTTCAGGAGGAGAAGCAGAAAGAATGGAGTCTTCTGCATCAGAATCCTCATAAGGGGAATATGGGCCTTCCTGAGGGTCTGTAATATCCGAGTCATCCGAGGAGTAGTCTGAAGAAACAGGTTCTGGGGGTTCAGTTCTAGGCCTCTTATCTGAAGGGGGTTGAGAGGCCCTGTCTGGGTGAGGTTGGGATCCCCTGATCAAAGAAATGAGGTCCTCAGCCAGGCTGAGCATTTGGGAACTAGAGGTAGGCCTGTGTGAGGGAGTTTTAGCAGGTAAGGCCTTAGAAGATTTAGCTGCTTTAGCCCTAGAAAAAGCCTTGATAGACATAGATGCAGGGGGTCTAGCAGCCCCATGTGCAGGGGTAGATATGTCTAAAGGAATAGTATCTGATAAATCCTGGGTGCCTGCTTCAGCAGGGGTAATTTCAGTCGCAGATTCAGCCATGCTCTGTGAGGCCTCAGCTATCGGAGGCATGCTTTCGGCCGAAGGAAGAACCGAGGACTCGGTTTCAGCCGAAACCGCGGACCGCGAGTGTCGGTCCTTTTCCTTACGCTTTTTAGCTAATTGTGAAGTCGGAGTCTCCGACGGCATTTTGTAAGCAAAAGCGGGATCAAAAAACTCCTCTGCAAACTCCGACCGACGTCTAAGCGTCCATCGGTTGAAGGAAGCACAGGCTAGACAAGCTGATACGTCGTGGTCTGGGCCTAAACAAGGAAGGCAGTAAGAGTGGAAATCCTTATGAGGTATTTGTTTCCCACAAGTTAAACAATTATTTACTTTGTCTGACATCGGCTGAGGCAAGAAAGAGTCCCCAACGGGTACTTAGCTTTTAGAAGTCTTCGTAGTAGAAATCTCTGGATCTGACCGACCGGCACTTGCGAACAGCTTCTGCTTCGGGCACCGCGCGGCAAGAAAGACTGAGGAAAATGGCGTCGGCTGATGCCTTTATACCCCAGCAGCTATGACGTCGGGTGAAGTGCGACATCAGCCGAGGCCAGACCCAGACTTTGGAATCCGGCCGACCGAAGGGCTGCCTGAGGCAGGACAACCCATATGTTAGGACTGCAGATGCATCCTTGAAGGACATCAGGTCACCTCGGAACAGCCAGTAGACTACTGATTAAAGAAGAGTTGTGTTAAATCTGTCAGGGTAGTAGAAAGATAGTACAGTTGTGTAAGCTACACTTACCCATAATAGTAAATGCTCAAATTCCCCACTGCTGCAGTTGCCTTTAAGCTATATGGGTTGTATCCTGCCCTTGATACAATAACCTGCCAGCTTCAGCCTTCCTCCCACACATTCATTCTAACTGCTGACTGGCCAGTCTTAAGGACTGAATGTTTCCACAGGACTTTCTTGCCCATACAGAGAGAAGACCATAACGGTCCTGAACTTGTAAAACCTAACAATGATAACTATATAAACAACACCATACTTTATACCCCAATTATGACTAAGAATAGGTGGGTACTACATTGACAAAACTGATGAATTTTCCTGTAGACATCTAGAATTTAGGGGAGGCAAAAACTATTGCAAATTGGAAATAATTGTTGTAATGTTATAAATTAGACAGAAGTGCCTGCTTTTAGGAAAATGCAGTGGTGGCAGTACTACCAAAGGAAGAAAAGGATGCATACAAACCAATTTCAATTGTAAGTCACAATTACAAGATAACAATGTCAATTGTTGTTAAAAGAATTGCAAAAATCTTCCCACAATCGATAAACCTGCATCAATGTGGTTTTGTGGAAGTTAGGTAAGTATGTGATAATATCAATAAAAAGTGATGCAGCAAGAATCAGAACATAAAAAAATGCAATTACTAATGGTTAGCTTAGATGTAGAGAAAGAATATGACAGGGTCTGCCAGGAGTTTATGAACAGGAGATATGTTTCCAAACATATTAAAATTAATAAAGGGAATATATGAAGGTTAGAAAGCAAGAATAAAGATGGAAGGGTGCTTTCTGACAGGCCATGTTTGAGAAGGACACATAGGCAGGGATATCTACTGACATTTTTGTTGTTTGCACTATATTTGGCACCCTTAGCTACGAAAACAACAGGTGCATAATGGGTATGGATCTCACAAAAAATTGATTCTGTTTAAAATGATATTATACCGTATTTGACAAACCCAGAACAAGGCATCTTCAGTCTAGTAAGCATTTTGAGACAGTTACAATAATTTTTGGCATACAAAATAAATGATGATCTCACAAAGGCAATAACTGTAAACTCTATGTCCTGAGAAAATATGTGCTTATTTGGGTCCCTATGAATTAATCAAACATTACAAGATCAAGCACGAAAGATTAAAAACTTAGAAGCTAAAAAAGAACAGTACCTTTACTATGTTGTTGCTCCACTGTGATGCAGTCTTGGAGTTGGTATTTACAATTAGCAGAGGGTGTGGGACATGCAGGGGATCTTGCCCCTCAACTCCCGAAAAATTAGGTCCTGTATGACTCCTGTTCCTTTTGAACTTCTGGGTTTGTGATCTTCCTTGCTGAAGCTTGTAATATTCACTCATCTGAACATTCAATTAATTCATGGGACCCACCTATTCATGAGTTAGTTCAACCATATCTATATCTATAGGGGTCTGACAAGATGAAGTATTTGGAAATACGAGTTAAAAATGAATCTGTTTTGGTAGTTAAAGATACATGGAAGGTGCTAAGCAGAAGATAATGAAAAATTAAGACAGCGGATGAGTATGACTATGGACCTGGGATAAGAAGATATAAGCAGTTAAAATGTTTTTAGTCCCCCTAGAGATATTAATGTGTGGGGCCCACTGCTGTCAACATGAGGAGAGGCTACAGATTATAATAAAGAAATGAAGGAATTTCTTTGGGAAGGAAGCGGCCATGGATAAGGTGGGACAAATTAATTCTCCATGTAGAAAAAGGCAGACTGGGGATAGCAGACTTTAAGAGGTAGTCTAATGCTTCACCATTGAGATTTACATGTATAATGCAATCTAACAGCTGTAGAGTTAAAGTGGAAATGATGCAAACTGGGGGGGTGGTAACAGGGATCTCTACAAAGTGGGAGATAATATTTAAAAAAAATAAACAAGTGAGAGATTAGAGAAAGGAGATCCTATCTGTGAGGATATTTACTATTAAAGGCAGAGAGAATAGATGGAATGGGGCTAAAAGTAATTGGGGAACCAACCAATGAACCAAAAAATGAGGAAAGAGGCAAGTCATGTAGAAAAAGTAATACAGTAAAATAATGCTAAAGAAATGCTTGAGTTGCATATCAGTGATCGTCTACTTTATCAAGGATTAATAACAGACAATATGGAAAGAAAAAGGCTGAGAGGTACTGAGTGAAATGTCATCTCTGATAAAGTTTATGGCTGAACAGAGAACATTAATAAAAACAGAATAATTAGTTGGGCATACAAAATACTGCATACCATTTATAATAATTAATCAGAGGAGTCAGGAAGCAATTAAGAAAAGAGAACAGATGGTCAAATCAGAAAGAGGAAGACATTTTTGACACCCCTATGTATGCAGCAAACATACCTACATAGGTATTTTTATACTTCATGCAGACTGCTTAGCATCTTTCTACAAGTGTAGAGCAGTTGTTGGGAAAACAGAAGACACTGGGAGCATGCCTTTTGGAAATGTCCACCCTTGACACAGTTTAAAACCACCCTACAAACTGTTTTGTCACAATTGTTAGGTTAGCAATCAGTAGTGAGTAAAGAATTTTGTTTTGTTTAACCTGGAGTATCAGATGAGAATTACCAAGAAATAGTAAGGCCATAGTCTAAGTATAATGATGTTGGCACCCAAAATATCAATCTCAAGAATACGAAAATCAAAATGCAAACCAGCTTGTACTGAATATTACGAAATAAAGAAAAGTGCTAGACATGGGTGTGACGCCCCACCACTGGACCAGTAATCAGGGAGCATCAATCCTCACCACTGGCAATAGTACACGACTTATGCTGGCAGGATGATAAGTACACACACAGTATTTCCAGATGCAGCTCTCTGCATCAAGTGCAATTTCCCTTAAGAGCACACAGAGACCACAGTCAGTCTGGGGCTGGTTTCTCCAGATCCCCAATAAGACTCCCCACTGGCACAGCTATAGAGTTGAGATCTCAGCTGAGTGGCCATGCCAAGACCTCCAGCACCCTCTCCGTCCAACCAGTACTTCATGTCCCTGCCAAGTAGCTGACACACACACACACACACACACACACACACACACACACACACACACACACACGCACACACCTGGAAAAGGCTGACACATGTTTACTAGGTATGCCCCCTTTTGCCCAGACTGTAAGGTAGTTATCACTGCCACCAGCCAGCTCCTTATCAGCTACTTTAAGACCATTAACAAAGGGTGTCCAATCTTACTGTGCAATGTTACTATTAATGCAAATGGCAGTTTGACCAAGAGCAAGGCTATTAGGAGTGGCCTACACAGTGTCACCAAATAAATATGCAAGTACTCTCAGAACTTAAATACCTCTGCAAAGATCAGCCACAATTAAAAGTTTAAATATATTTATTAATAAATAATAAAAAGAACAAGACAATACTAAATATATAATTGCAGTGACATCAGAGTTCAAAGTCACAGGAAATATTTAAAACAACATTGCGGGACAGTCTCAAATAAATTAAAAAAAAATCTAAATTAAGCTTTGCTATATTCCTGACTGTATCTAACAGAATTTTACTATTCCCTAGAAACTTACTTCATCACAGCAAGGCAGATAGATGTGTGGTGAATAGATTGTGTTGCCAGGTCTAGTACAGAATACAGAATGTTGTGTCTAAGAGACTTCTTAAATTAATATCTGAAATGTTACTGCTAGGACAGCTTGTAGAATGACATAATTTCTTGTCAGCTGACTATTCCAGGTAAAACCCCCATTGCTGGAAGCTAGCAGTATTTAGCATCTACCTGTGAAAATACACAGACAAGGACTTTTCTTCAGATCTTGGGCAGATGAAAGTTATAAAACAACCACATCTCTTCACATTTCAAAACTAGTAATTATTTCACCTTAAAGACAACAGAGAAAACTCCCTAGTACAGACATTGTGTCTGTTGCTGCACTGAAACTGAAAGATAACATCTTTTTAGAGCCTGGCCATAAAATAATTTAATTTCATTTATTTTTCTGAAGTTTGCTAGACTGAAGTTAACCTCCCATGTTCCAGTTTCCACTATATATATATATATATATATATATATATATATATATATATATATACATACACACACACACACACACACACACACACACACACACACACACACACACACACACACACATATATATATATATCCCACGGTCGAGTGGCGTTCGAAAGACATGCATGAATGGGCATGCCTTCGTTGAAGGTTGGGCGTCGGGCTGGCACCTCGGCATCATAAAACTCGACTGCCAATCATTAGCAGACCAGAGTTCTGCTGTGGCGACCCCTAACCAGGAAAAGCCGAAAGAAAACAACAAACAACATATATTTAAATAGTTACAATAGTGCATGTGTGTGTATTTCTGTTCTCTTCCAGTAGGGCACAGTGTAGATACATTTCAAGCACTTTGCAAAAACCTTTTCAACACACACTTCTGTATCAGCAGTTTGACATACCCATGACATACAGTCCTAATACATCTGTAACACAAGCATCTTATACGAATCATGTTGACATTCACAAATGACATACGATTTACATATTTCCAGATAGCTGGGCTGGCAGTATCTCCCTTTGTCACAATGGGATTTATGGGGAAGTTAGGACTAAATTGCATTTAGCAAAACGGTATTTGTCGGAAAAGTCCATACAAAACAATGTTCAAAGAGAAAAATGGTATAGGAAAGCTGCCATGAATTAAATAATAATGGATACAATGATGCTTAAAATAGCAAAAAGTGACAGTGAGAATTTTATGTACGTATGTTATATGAAGATGTAAACTGAAATGTAAGTTGAATTTAATTTTTGTATGTGGAGTCATATTGCATGTTAACATCTGTATTAAGAATAAAGATGCAATTATAAAAAAAGTTAAACAGCCATTAGTCTGGCTTTTCAGGTCTAGTGTGCGTTTGTGTAAAGCAAGTTAGAATACTTTACTGTGGCCATTTTTAATCACAGACATCTCGAGTATACACAGTCAATAAAATTACTGCAATTGATGGGTCTTTACCTTTAAATAAAAGTAACCTACGCCTGCTGTTGTTTTATAATTGTTAAACAGACAATGACCTTGTGTGGCAGTGGCAGTGTAACACAATTTGCAATTTGTTGTATTAGCTGAAATCAGTGTGAAGCAGTCATTGCTATGGCGTGTGTGTGTGTGTGTGTGTGTGTGTGTGTGTGTGTGTGTGTGTGTGTGTGTGTGTGTGTGTGTAATGGGTTTGCAGTGTATTTAAGAGTAACAAGTTTACCATAATTCCTTTCACTTTTCATCTCAGTTAGATATCAGCACTGTACTCTGTAAGTGACTGTCCTTGGTGGTCTGGGCAGGATCTGTGTTAAAGCAGCTGATCAATGCTACAGCAAGTAGTATTGCCATTTCACAGTACTTGCCTTTCTGGTTGAGTTCTTGGCTGTGGTTCCTTCTGTTTAGTGTATGCATTTACTCCCTCTCTCTGTGTGGGCTTCTCCAGGTACTCTGGCTTTTTCCAATATCCCAAAGACATGCCATAGGTGAACTTGTGTTCCTCCAATTTATAAGGATGCATTGAGAGAGAGAGGGGGAGGGAGTGTGTGTGTGCATATGTTGTGTTGTATGTGTGCACGCACACGCGCGCGCGCGTGTGTGTGTGTGTGTGCACACGCTGATTTTTATTTGTTGACAACCACAATATTGGTGAACATATACATAACTCTTCTGAAAGTAGGGAAACAAAAAGAACAGTTAAAAAGTCATGACATAAAATGCATCACAGGACACACAGGCCCTCATAGCTTCTTGCTTCTTGGTGAACTCCACAACAGTGCTGTATAAGAGGATTTTTAAGACAGGCTTACTAGGGACCTCTGGTCTGGAATCACCTAGTCTAAAACTGGCCCTGTTCTTAGGATTGCATAGAAGGTCACAACAGCGTGGGGGGTCTAAGGACAATGTGGTCATAATTTCATTAATCTTTCTCACCATCAAACCTCAGAAATGTAGAATGAGGGTTGCAATATCTTGTGTTGGGGCTGGGGAAAGTGTGTGGTCATATTTCTTTAACTTTACTCACAATAAAACATCAGAGGTGTGCACTGAGGGTCAATCTAGCTTGTCTAGAGGCAGAGTACTGTCTAGGAGAAACAAATATATATACATTCATATAAACATTACTTTTTGATTTTCTACACAAACATCACACATGTAAACAACTGGGTATCTTTTCGGAGTAGGGGTAATGAGACATTCTGTTAATTCTAACAGCAAAAAGACGAAGTGTGTTACTGTGTTCTAATTGTTTTTTTTTTTCATTTTTGCACCAGTCTGACATCATATGGGTAAATAGAAGGTCGCTGCCTTCTGGGGAAAGGGGTGTGGAGGCAAGCTGTGTATATATATGACAGTGGCAACATGAAATATATGACTGTGGCAGTTTGTTTCTTCACTTTCATGCCACACGGATACAAAGATGATGACCATCTTTTGTGGGAGAGAAGGGGTGGTAGGAAGGCAGACACTATTTCCAGATATGATGTAGGTATCCTTGCAAGTATGTCTTCTTATACTACTAGAACTATTATTTTGTCAACTTTCACCTTTAAGCTTGGACACTACTTATTTCTTCCCTTAAAGAAAAAAGAAAGAAGACTGAATTTTTTTCTTTAGACATGATTTTTGTCCAAGTCATCATTGGATCAAAAAGTTGGGGACAAAAGTTCTACAATGCTCTCAAGAGCTTGTACAAACTACAGCTACTGGAAACCTCGCAGTCCTCAGACTCCTAGTGTAATTTGATTATTTTCTCCACTGTTATTACAGTGGTATTTTGGCCAGTTATAGAGAGTGTTGAAAAGATGTAGGGAAAGATTGTTGAGTAAGATAAAATGTGAGAAAACAAGAAAACAGCAATCTGGATGGAGGGGAGAAGCTGAACATTTACAGGGGTTGTAGCACAGAGGAAGACGGTGGACATCAGGGAGAGATACTGTAGATTCCACTGTCTAGGGATTAATTTCACATAAGGCCAGCCCTGGTGATGCTATGTCTTTATACTTAAAACACCTAAGTACAGTCTTTAAGTTCAACTGTCATGATGTACTTTATTTTGCTACAAAGTTAGAAACAGATTCAAAGATACAGCCCTATGATAGTGACCACCAGGAAACCGACATAGCCATTATTCTGCTAATTTCTTTGCTACACATTTCACAGAAAACATATAGTGTGTGTGTGGAAGAAAACTGTCTTGATGTTCATTGTGATAGGTGGGGCCAAGATCTGGATGAATGCCTCCTCCTAGAAGGATTTTAATATATTGAGGAATTATTGATACTTGTTTTTTGTAGAATATTTTTCCACCCAATTTTGTTTTAGTTTGAATTGAAATGGAGCTACTCAGTCTATGCTTGGAGTAAAGGTGAAGAGTATCCTTAAATAGGCTTGGTGTCATGTATGGAGAGTGTAGGTGCCGATTAACTGAGATTTTACTGTACATATGGTGTGCTCTGACTGACAAACTCAATAAATGTAAGAACCTGGTCTTTACTATGTTGTTCTAATGTCAAAAGTGAAAATGATATTTATATATTTATCACCAAAATTTGGCATTTTCATTTATGTAAAATGTTATAGCAAAATCATAGTTTTAACAAATCTTGAGTAAGATCCACAATTTTCAAATGAGGTGATTACATTCCATTTAGTATTATTAGTTCATGCAGTCTACAGTAAATTGTGACCTGTCCAAGTATGCTCTCCTCAATTTTTAATGAGAATTTTTTTTTTTTGCCATTTTCTCCTTCCACCACTGCACTAATGAGACATTTGCTCCACCTAGGAGAGCTCTACAGCTGAATCGTTCCTGTGCAAAGATCAGGCAAATTGGAAGGGGGACCATCAGCTCAGATGAACTTTTTTTTCTTGTTTAATCCTAACCTACCTGAACATGCTAGTAAGTGCTTCAGAAGGACAGGCAACAGTTATATCGTGGAACTCACAAGTGACTAAAGCCCACAGAACATTTCATCTCCTAGAAAAGGCACATTGTTCATGTTTCTCTAGTTTCTGCCAAGGAGCAGCATTATGTGTATTCCTAGGCATGTTCTCCACCCTCCCCCCCAGAGAAAGGTGACCAGGCATGGCTCCTTCCTTCTTCTCTGCCTCTGCATCTTCAGCAGGTGCCTACATCATTACTCATAAATGGGTCAACTGGGTCTTACGGCTTTATCTCTTTATGTAAATGGAGCTTGCCAAATTTTATAAGAAAAACTGAAAGGGTTACAAATACATTGGCATTTGACAGGACGGTTAAGCTAATGCCATAACACTTACCAGATATTGACAACCTGCAACGTTTTCAAAACATTCAGTTTGTGAAGTTATCAGTTATTTTACATTACCAGGTATAAAAATTATTAAACAAATAATTATAATGTTCTTTACTTCACACCCAAAAAGACTATTTCTGTATGAAAATGAAAATTCTAAACATTTTACGGAAAACATAACGTGACATCAAAATGATTTTTTACAGGAAAATTTAAGACTCAGGTCTTCATTTGCTTTTGAAGCTAGAAACATAATCTGAGCCTTTTTTAACACCTTTATTAAATTATCATTTAAAACATAAGCAAAACAACAATATTAACATTTTTTCCATGTACATACATTATACATTGTAGTTACAAGGAAAGGAATAAAAAATAGTCAGTCTAGCATTAAATAAATTGCTGAATTCCTGCCTTCACTTAAATGTCATTGTTATTTACTGCTTCCCTTTTCTAAAGACCCCTCTCTTCCAGTTCTTTTTGCTGCTTTGTAACGTTCAATACTTCAAATACAGTTGGTTTAGACTTTGATTTTCATTTTCTAGTAATCATTTTTTTTTTGCAGCCAATAGAATTAAACTTAACAAGGCCTTACTAAGTCTAAGCAATTAAGAGCTGGTGTGCCAGCTCAGAAGAATCTTTTCCCTAGTTATGGCCATTTGTTCTCCAATATTTCTGACAAAGAACTCTGTGAGGAATTGTTAAAATATGCCAACTTATTGCACTGCACAGACATATGTTCCCATTTACCTCTTTCTTCTCCATCACACCTCTAACATTTGCTATCTACCGGAGGAAAAAATCTTTGAAGTCTGCTTGGGGTATAAAAATACCTATGCAAACACTTCCAAAAAATCCTAAATCTTCTGGACTTTGATGAACACTTGGAAACCTCACGTATGCCCTCCTATTGTTCTCTCATAAATTGCTTTTCCAGTCTCTACTCTCAATGTTTTCTAACTTCTTTTGATTGATTCTTATAGTTATCATGCGATGCTTCATATGCCCTATTAATTATCCTTTTTTAAAAGCAGCTTCAGTTCTAGATTCAACTAAAAACTCTACCAGAGCAAGTATTTCATTTAAGATACCCCTACCCCTTTTTCTTTGCCTATACGCTGATATCAATCCCAGGTACGAAACACAGTCTCTAGCCAGAGTCCAAACATCTTCTTGACCTGACTCTACTCTATTACCTTTTCCTCTCTAGTTATTTGCTTCCAATATCTTGGGTTCCTTTGCCAGATTTTTTCCAGTAAATTCTAGCGCCATCTTGCCTATTTTCTGTACACTTACTTGCAGTCATCTCTGTTGGCAAAATCTCCTTTCTCCATTCCATTCTCACGTTGGCTTAGTTCTTAAAATACTTTATGGTGCTTTATGAATACAATATTCTCTATGGTTATTATTCTACCTAAGGATCTGCATTTAAAATCACACTCCCTCCTGTTTCTTGACACCCCCCCCCCAGTTTATCATCCTCTCCTTCTTTTTAGAATTATAATGTGGAACACTAAAATATCTCTTCAAATCAGGTAATCCTAGACCAACTTGTTCTATTGCCAGGATCAACTTATCCCACTTAACTCTTACCCTCTTTCCCTCCCAGATAAATTCCTTCAACTCTTTACTAATTATTGTCAACAGCTTCTCCTTTGGTTGATAAAAATATGTCTGCCCCATAAATAAAACTAAAAGGGACTAGCAACATGTTCACTGCTTGTATCTTACTATACATACCAATAAACTGTTTCCAGTTTCTCAGTTTTTGTTTAGTCTCTTCTCACATATCCTTAGCTGCCATAATAGAAGCCTTTTTAATCCATACTCCTAAATACTTCATCTTACCATGCCCCTGTACAGTAAATGCGGGTATTACTGAACCAAATCATATGCGAGTATGTAACTTGTGGCAATAGCCTTTGTTTTCTCTTCATTAATTTTATACTCTGAAAAGACTTGAAACTGTCTCAAAATGTTCCATAATGCAGAGATGCTCTTTTCTGGATTTATCAGGTACAAACTAATACGTTCTGCAAATAAAACCACTGTTTCTTGATTACCACTTATATCCTTGCATTTGTGAGTACCTTATTTTCTTTGCCAATGGCTGTAACATAAAGCAAATAACAAAGATGACACCCCTGCTCATTTCTCCTGTTCAAACACAACTTATCTATTAAAATATGGAGTTACTTTTCAAAGATAAGAAATGTACATTTTTAAATAACCCTAGAGTATATTCATAATAATCATTTTCAATATTCACTAATGATGCAGGACTTAGCCATTCTTGGTAAATATACCCAAATGGTCTTTGCCCTTGTGGATTAACTGCACTGGTCATGGATAAATCCTAAGTCACCCATGGTCAACTGTTATTTATTAGTATACTAACAACATGTAGTTCATGGGTAAAACAGTTTATCCCAGTGCTTTGCCCTGATCCATTTGGATTTTACTTAGTGCTTTAAATTACTGAAAACCACAAAGACTAATTCTAAAAAAATGCTAATATAATATGCTCAAGATACATCTGAAAAATAATATGAAACATATCCTTGAACATTTTAACCAAAACTGGCATTTGTTTACCTAGACTTGAAATATCATAATGTAAAAATTATCATCTAAATAAATACCCATGGGGGGAAAACAGAAACTGGAAATAGCTTAAACTGATAACCAGAAGACATTCTGATAATAGCACGTAAAGTGGTAAAGTGTTAATTTTATTTGCTATACCCTCAGGCAAAAGAAAGGATATTCAAAATATCATTACGGATGATAAAACTCGCAGGTCAGAAAATTGAAAAACTAGCTTACAGAACCAAATGTTTAAATACAACCACTCTGGTATGTTATCATTGGTTTACTATCAGATTCGCGAACGTCACTCGGTCGAACGTTGTATAGACGAACGCATAAGGTCAGAATCACAAATGTCGAAGGCAGTAAAATCAATCGAGGAACGGTTTTACCATGGGTCGAGGTAGGGAAGATGTTTGTAGTAGGGTATTATAATGTACACCTACCTCGACCCATGGTAAAACCGTTCCTCCATTGATTTTACTGCCTTCGACATTTGTGTTTCCGACCTTATGCGTTCGTCTATACAACGTTCGACCGAGTGACGTTCGCGAATCTGATAGTAAACCGTTATCATTTGGCTTAGAGATACTAGCTAAAAGAATATACTAATTTTAAAACCTGGAGCAAAAGCTATCAACCTCATCTCTGTGGTACACAGACATAATGCCTTGACTATGATTCCAAGGTCACACACTGGCTTGAGTGCTGCAACAGCTGGGCATTGGAGAGATGGAGTGAATAGCAGACACCAACTTTTCCATCTTGGGAAGAAGGAGAGGTGGCATTTAGCTGGGCCATTTCCACAAAGCAAAGGTAGGCTTGCATACATCATCTCAGGTTGACCTGGGGACATATGTCTGCCAATCCCAAGCCAGTGATGGTAGCCCTCATTAGCATGTGGAAGGAAGCACAGACGCAATGGGGAGGATACAGGATGCCAGAAGTTGACTTGGGTGTTCATGCCAGCTAAATGAGCAGAGTTTAAGGCCTTAATTAGAATACTGTCAGTGCCAGGGTGTTTATTATAAGGTCCAAACCACTTCTATGGCTGCCTGAGAGATGGCCTCTGTAGTTGGCTCTACACTGGGACTTTCCTGCTTATGCAAAAATGAATAGGCTCAAGACAAACAGGGGAATGCTTGTGGTCAGCAGGCACAAAAGCAAAAATAACCTAGTAAAAAAGCTAGCATACTTAAAACATTGCAACACACTTGTATTCATATCTGACAGAATATGACAGACTTCATGTGTATGTTATATCCTCTGAGATGTAATAACATCTATACGTAGGATCGCTAGGCATTGAGGAAATTCCCCTGCTCTTTGTGCTATATCATTTGCAGCAATGAGGCAGCTGGATGAGTAACGGGACGATGGAGAAGGGGGCAGCCAATGGTGTTTCTGTGGAGAATGTATTACCAGTTTCTGTTCTGGTGAATACTAGGAGTGAGAGGTTAGTCGTTCAAATTACAACTGTCATACGGGGGCAGGTAAATGAACAACTGTTTGACATGTCTGAAGAATAGCAATCAGTTGAAGGAGTCACCATTTTCTGAGGGAATTTGTAGATAAACACCACTCTCTTCTTTGTTGTGATTTCTCGAGGTTGGAAAGTTAGTGCAATGTTACTGTTCCAGTGGAGACTATATTATCTTCACAGAGAGACCATGCACTGATGATTTTACCAGAAAGTTATCTGGAGCATTTCCTCTGAAAACATATGCAGCCAGAGTTAACCAGGGCAGATTCTGTATATTCTAACATTTCAGGATTTAAAATTTCAGTGCTTTAAATACCACTAGTTCATGTTGTTGTTTGTCTTACGGCTTTTCCCAGTTAGGGGTCGCAAGAGCGGAACTCCGGTCCGCTAATGATTGGCAGTAGATTTTCACGAACGCCGAGGTGGCAGCTCGACGTTCAACCTTCAACGAAGGTACGCCCATTTACGCATGTCTTTCGAACGCCCACCCAACTCCTACTAATACTCCCATCCTCACTAATCTGATCTCCCCTTATAAAAATCTTTCAACACTACGCTCAGCTAATAAGCTACTTATTGCCAGCAACCCTTCTAATAACAAAGCAGGCGATTTCCTCTTCTCCAATGTTGTGGGTAGAATCTGGAACAAACTTCCTAATACACTCACCTCACTCTCATCCTCTCTAATCTTTAAAAAAACACCTTAGAGACCACCTTAAAATACATTGGCTTTGCCCCTGCTCAAAGCCCGATTGAATCTGCTTTTCTTCTCTCCCCTCCCGTTTTCGTTTTCTCCTGCTTCCTTAACAATTACCCCCCATATCTTATGAACAACACTACTAAATAGTTTTGCTAATGTTCTAATGCTTTAGATTTTGATTAACTTCACATGAACCCTACTAAAGCATTAAGACTTGTTTATTTCTTACTTCTACTCTAATGAAACCTTACATTGTTCACAATTTATTAATTTTTTCTTATCATGTCTTATTATGTAATGTGAAACTAGTCATTTTTAGAATATTTTGAATGTATTAATTCACTCATGTTGGAGCTTTTCTCCTCAGGCCTCTACTGAAAAGGGATATGTATCCAGCTATACTAGCCCTGTCAACAAATGTAAATAAATAAAATAAATAAGTCTCAAACCTGGCTCGTGGCAAGAAGATATCCCACAATGCAGTGGTGTAATTTCCCAGATCTTGTTTGCTGCTACTACTGAACAATATGTACACTATATACATATCTACAAACATATACATACATTCAAGTCCATACTACACGTACTGGAAGGAGAAACAAGCTGAGACAAAGAACTCTTGAAAGTAGTGAATAAATCTACCAGGTCCACAAGGAGTCTTTGGCAGGGGGAAGGAGGGAGGGTTCGTAAGAATGAACGGCGAGATGGAAAACAAACATGGAACATTATGCTGAGTACATAACGTCTTTATGTTATGTTGTCCTATCTCGCCTTCATTCTTATAAATGATGGGACAGCATCCCTAGCACCTTTACCCTGGGTGGTTCATGGGAGTACACCTTTAAGCACCATGGAACCAAAGGATGCCCTGTCCCAGGAGGCCAAATCCACTTTGTAAATGTGGAGTAGTCCAAGTAGCTGCTGCAGAAATATTATCCATGGGAATTCTGGCTTGAAAAGCAGATGATGTAGCTATTGCTCTAGTGGAATGAGCCTTCACTTTGAAAGGTAAATCTCTGTGATTTGAGTTATAGGTGAATGTAATACAATTAGAAAGCCAATTGGAAAGAGTAGTTTTTGAGACTGAGCTTCCTTTTCTTACATCAGAGAAGGAAACAAATAATTGGTCAGATTTTCTGACGTCTTTGGTTCTATGCACATAGAACCCGAGTTGTCTATGCACGTCCAGTTGATGTAATTTGTACTCTGCCTTGTTTCTATGATTAGGAAGGAACACTGGAAGCTCTATAGATTGGTTTATGTTGTTTGGAGAAGAAACTTCAGGTAGAAAGGATGGGTTTGTACGTAAGGATACCCTATCCTTATGAAAAATCAAATATGGCGGTTTAATAGAAAGAGCTTGCAACTCTGATACTCATCTAGAAGAAGTTATAGCCGCTAGAAACAAGGTCTTCCAGGAAAAGAACTTGAGTTCTGAAGATGAAGAGGGCTCAATAGGTGGTAACGTGAAATGCAACAGAACAAAATTTAGATCCCAAGGAGAGAGAGGTTCCTTAAAGGGAGGTCTTAATAAGGAGGCACCTTTTAAAAAGGCTCTACACAGCCTATGTGACATTAATTGGAAGTAGAATCACCGTTGGGATGGTGTTCTTTTGGTGATGAAAGTGTTGTTTTTGTGCCAAACGTACCTTTTGGAATTGTGGCCAAAAAGTTCAATCTTGGTCGCATCAGACCATAACACATTTTCCCACATGCTTTTGGGAGACTTGATGTATTGTTTTGCAAATTTTAGCTGGGCGTGGATGTTTTTTTGTGTGTAAAAAAAGGCTTCCATCTTGCAACCCTACCCCATAGTCCAGACGTATGGAGAATACTGGAGATTGTTGTCACATGTAGTTCACAACCAGTACTTGCCAGAAATTCCTGCAGCTCCTTCAGTGCTGCTGTAGGTCTCTTGGCAACCTCCCTGACCAGTTTTCATCTTGTCTTTTCATCAATTTTGGAGGGACGTCCAGTTCTTTGCAACTTCATTGTTATCCCATATTTTCTCCACTTTTTGATGACTGTTTTCACTGTGTTCTATGGTATATTCAATGCTGCTGAACTTTTTTTGTACCCTTCTCCTCACTGATACCTTTCAACAATGAGATCCCTTTGATGCTTTATAAGCTCTCTGCGAACCATGGCTTTTGCTGTAGCAGGCAACTGAGTAAATGTCAGGAAAATCCTACTAGGACAGCTGAACTTTATTTGGGGTTACTCAGAGTCTCTTTAATTGATGGCAGGTGTGTACCAAGAAGACTGAATGCTGTAATTAAATCAAAAGTATGCCATGTTTGTTTTTATGACGAATAAATAAGAAGTTATTATATCTGGAGTCCGTTTCCGTTCATGGTAAAGTGAAAACTGCCTTGCATTAATTCCGTTGATACTCTATTGAGAACTGTATATGTGGACTGTTTTACTCTGCCGATCAGCATGCCTGTGCTTGATTTTTATATCAAAAGTATGTATTAGTTCAATGGTATGCACACTTATGCAACCAGCTTGCTGTGCGTTTTTTTATTTTTTTACATTTTTTCCCCTAACAGATTTGTTTGTTTTTCAAATGAATTGTACAGGTTATAGGTCACATTAAAGATGGGGAAAGTTTTGAAATGATTTATTGTTGTCTCATTTTTTATATCACAACCTGGCATTTTGACAGGGGTGTGTACACTTTTTATATCCAATGTGTGTGTGTGTGTTTGTGTGTGTATATATATATATATATATATATATATATATATATATATATATACACATACACACACATATATATATATATATATATATATACACACACACATATATATATATATATATATATATATATATATATATATATATATACACACACACACACACACACACACACACACACACACACACACACACACACACACACACATATATATATATATATATATATATATATATATATATATATATATATATATATATATGGTTTACTATCATAATGTGGGCGATCCGTTCTATTTTGAACTAAAACCTCAACTTGTTTTCTCGAAATTTAACATTTATGTAAGTGTAAATGTTAATTCGACATGAAATCGACATACTGTTTCCGCTTCACCCATCGCAAAAGGAACAACAGTTCCTGTTGTCAGCAGTACTAACATACCGCACAACACTACACTTTACGTTTTTGCAGGGTAGCAAGCCCCGCTGCACCTCTGGGTGGGGGGGCTATACCTCCCCACACCCCCTGCAAATTGTATATTCCAACTCCAAGATCACACTACAGTGAGGAAAGGGATGAATTACCCAAACCACACTGTACCACAATTTCTGACAGTATGTCAAGTTGATATCAGGGAATGCACAGTGGATTCACTGATATGAACTTTCGATACGGAGATGTTCAGCCAAGATGGACATTAAAAAATCCACATTTCGTGTGTTTCAATCTGCAAAGCATCT
>NC_056726.1:499950418-499992918 GCF_019279795.1 Protopterus annectens | reverse complement strand
TGCAGTTACTGAAACATGGTTCAAAGCTGTGGAAAGCACTCTGGCAGTGCATGGCCATACTGCCTTTCATATATTCAGATCACCCACTGAACATGAATGAGCAAAAGGTGGAGGTGTAACTGTTTATGTAAAGGATAAGCACATCTCAAAGATGGTCAGACAATATGACATGCTTGAGCTACTCCATGTCCAACTAACTATGGGAATAATCCATTACCATATTCTTGCTAGCTATAGGTCCCCCACCATGAACCAGGAAACCCATACATCATCCCTAAAGTTACTACAATCACTTACCATGCAGCCCAATACCATAATCATGGACGATTTTAACCACCCCTTGATTAATTGGGAGGCATACACGACCACTAAAATGCAGACCCAAATATTTCTTGACTTTGTAAATTCAAATGCTATGGAGCAGCTAGTCTGCATTCCCACTAGGGGAACAAATATCATTGAGCTGGTACTCACAAATATGGGAGTGTACTGCACCACCCGATTGTAACTGGCAAGATCAGATCACAAAGTGGTCTCCCTTGAAATAAAGGTAAAATTAGTCCCCCTACCTAACCCCAAAAACTTTAAGAACTTCTCTAAGGTAAAGTACCCCCTATTAAGGGATGGCAGAGCTAGTTTCCAAACTCCCCCAAATACACAACACTATAAGACCATATAAACAACTGCACAGAAACAGCAGTACTAGATCAAAATAAACCCAGGTCAAACTGTTAAAAAAAAAAACCCCACCTGGTGGACCCCAGTATTAATAGGGTGTACAATAAAAGAGGGAAAATCCTTTCAAGAAGTAAGAGGAAATACGTATAACAGAGCAAAAAGTTCCACATTAGTCTAAACAAGTGAATCAGGGAACTAGTCAGGTCTCTGAAAGCAGACTTTGAGATAAAAATAGCCTCCAAAGCTAAGGATAACCATAAGGCATTTTTCAGTTATCACTGTAGTCATTTTTCGTTTGGATGTTTGCTCTTATAAAGTGAGCTGATTGATCCTTTTTGCCTGCATCCTTTGACTACGGCGATTTTGTTTGTGGTTCCTAGTTTTTTATACTGGAATCGTACGGAAGTGCACACCTTTCCTATTTACTCATTTTTCAGTTATGGCCACAATCTGAAGGGCAACACCTAACTATGTGCTGAATTAGTTGTAGATGGCACTACTTATACTCAGACGGAAGATATAGAAATCTGCTAGCCAACAAATTCGGTTCAAATTTCAGCTCCCCATCATCCTCAGTTTTCCCACAAGAAATACCCTCCACCACTCCACTGCCACTCTTCTCCAAAGAACAGGTTGCCACTGCGCTCTCTAAAGCTAAAAACACGGCTTCAGTATGGCCTGATGATAGACCAGGTTGCCTCTTAAACTGCTTAAATCAGGATTTACATTGCCCATTAAGATCTCTATTTTACCACAGACTCTGGACTGCTTTGTTTCAACAGAGTGGAGGACAGTAACAGTAATCCCTCTTTCATAAAGGGGGGGGGCATCTACTGACAAGGGAAATTACAGACCCGTAAGCTTGACTAGTCTTATATGTAAGGCCATGGAAAGAATAATCATAGACCCGATAAATAATGACATAGGAAACCTCCAAACACTGGACCCGTCCCAATTCAGCTTTGTCAAGGGCAGGTCGTGCCTACTGAATCTGGGGGATTTCTTTGAGAAAGTCACTAAGGCCATGGATAATGGTAAAATAGTACATACCTCCTACCCTGACCTGACCAAGGCATTTGACACAATTCTCCACTTGAGTATTATAAATAAACTCACAAAACTGGGCATAAATCCCTCCACCACCAGATGGACAGCCAACTGGCTCACTGACAGGTCACATATGGTTAAAGTGGGTGAATCCAGATCAAGCAAGAGACTAGCAACTAGTGGTGTGTGACAGAGCTCAGTGCTGGGACTACTCTTGTTGGGAATATATTCATCTGAATTCAAGGTGAAGATGGAAGGCCTCTAGCAAATTACAACATTAATAGCACAACACTAAGAGTAGTCTCAGAGGTAAGAGATCTAGGTACACAGATACCTGAACTTTGACCTCCATGTGTTCACAATGGTGAGGAAGTCCTTTTTATGTGGCACAACGTATAAGTAAAGGTATGGCATCCAGATCCGAGGAAAATGTAGTTCCGCTGTACTCAGCCCTTATTAGACAAATAATCGAGTACAGTGCACCACTTGGCATGTAGTTGACTAGGTACTTACAGCAGCTGGAGCAAAGTCATAGGCTCTTCACAAAGAAAATAAAGGGTGTCAACAACATGAACTATGTGGATAGACTTAAAGCCCTATCCCTTTACTTGGTCTCCCACTGACTATCAAGGGATAACTTATACCCGACGTACACGGCACCCACAAATCCAGCCCTGATAAAGCTGCTACACATCCACAAGTCAAACAGCACAAGGGTCACCTGATCTAGGGATCTAAACTCAGCAACTCAAACAAAACATGCTGGACAGACAGATATGTGTTTCATAGATTGCCCCTTCTTTGGAAAAGGCTTCCTATTCGCATTAAGCAGAGCTCTTCCCTGGCCCTCTTCAAACGTAATTTGGATCAATGGATGGGGAATCCCAATTTCACATCCGGGGTAGTGCCTTTGTCTCTTATGGACAGGGGCAATCTGTAATATACTTAATGCACAGGCACAAATCCATGACATCGTCTTGCCCTTAGGGGATCATATAGTGGGTAAAATTAGGTTATACTGGCTAGGCTTGTAAGGGTCCTTAAGCCATCAGCCTAGTAATCTCCTATAAGAAGAAAAGAACAAATTAGCTACCTGTAGAAGAGGGGTCTAATTAAACTGGCGATTAGGTAAAGCAAAGGAAATAGAAAACTAAAGCTATCTCCCTTTATCTAATTCCAAAAACATACAAGAGAACATTAATCTGAAATAATAAAGTATAACAGTATTAGAGGGGATGTGCACAGGTTAGTAGTGTTGGAATTATGTAGAACTATGTGATCTGTTATTATTTGTTTATTAGATGTTTGCTTTTTTCTGTATTATAACCAACAATTTGATTTTTTTTTTTTGGGGGGGATTATATGGACTTTAGAGACAGAAGAATGTCTAGGTATTCCCATTCTAATTAAAAATAAGAATGTTTGTTGTTCAGCTATATTAACGTTAATTGTTGATGTAAATTACAAAAAGACTATTTATAAACTTATTGTCATATATGCCCCTACAAACGCCACAGATAGGCAGGCAAGTCTGAAGAAGGCTGCACTTGTGAAGTTAGATATTATTATTATTACTATGGTGGGAGATTTATGAAAGTGTGAAAAAGGACCAACTAATGTAAAGACAATAGGTGAGGTAATAAGGGTAAGGGGTTAGTTCTTGGGAGTGCAACAACATTCACGTTTAAAAAAGGAACGGTTGCTAAAAGCATTATTTTTTACTGAAAGTTTGTGTGAATTAAAAAGTCATAGACAGCTGTGCGTTTTTCAGATCATGTTGGGATAGGGGCGACATTTATGGATGTACAGAATAGGCTTCAATGGGGGAAGGATTAAAAGATTAAGGGGGGAGTTTGGTGATATGGTAGAATTTAAAGATGCATTACAGAATCATCTTTAAACATGAGAATATTTTATTTTATTTGGAAGACTGGTGGATTAAGTTTAAAGCAAAGTATGAGGGAGACTATTTAGAATGTGAAAAAAGGAATACAAGAAAAGAAATCTCATTCTCAGGTGTTGGTTAAGGATTTTGCTATAATACTACAGCATAATCCGCAGTGGTGCAGTGGTAGCGTTGTTGCCTCACAGCAAGAGGTTCTCCCGTTCGATTCTTGGCCGGAGTGAGGGGAGTGCCTTCTGTGTGGTGTCTGCATGTCCTCCCCTCGGTTTGGTGGGCGTTCGAAAGACATGCGTAAATGGGCGTGCCTTCGTTGAAGGCTGAACGTCAAGCTGGCACCTCGGCATTCATCAAAATCTACTGCCAATCATTAGCGGACTGGAGTTCCGCTGTGGCGACCCCTAACCGGGAAAAGCAGAAAGACAACAACAAAAACTAGAGCATAATGCTTTGGAATGTTTATACAGATAGAGAATGACACATTTATAAGGAAGATTATGCTAGAATGAATATTTTACTAAGATGTCACTATCACTGTATGCAGGGAAGGAAGGAAGAAGTGCCAGCCTTTTTAGGTAAAATAGGTAATTATAATGAACAGTATATGGCAGTCATGCTCAATAAATAGGGTAGTGTTTGTACAACATTTGATACAATGTTAGCAGCAGTTCAAAAATATGTACAAGATGTGTGGAGTGTTCTGTCCAACTGGATGAAGTAGTAGATTTTCTTAATAACCCTGTGTATAGAAGGCATAGGGCACTCTTTTCAAAGTTAAAGACAAAACTTGGTTTGTAGAAGTAATGAATGGCTGATTAAATTCATGGCATTCAGAAACTGGAAATATGTGAAGGAATAGTTACATTTATTTAGGAAAAAGGAGATAAATTGCAAATTACCAAGTTATCACCATTATGTAATTGTGACTAAAGAATTTTAATTAGGGTATTACACAGATGAGTTACAAAATTATTTACACAGGTTGTGAAAGAAGGTGTTTTTGTTATACAGGGCAGAGAGGTGCAAGATTTAGTTGTAAAAAAAAAATCCCTGTATGAACAGGGAACAATGAGAGGGTGGATTAGTGCCATCCATGTGATGCTGAAAAGGCATTTTAATAATGTTAATATGGACTATAAAGTAGTAGACTCACTGAATTCTGTTTGTTGCAATACTAGTTTGTGAATTCTAAACCAACAAGTAAAAAGGTTGCACAGACAAACCAATTAGTAAAAAACTATAAGAAAAACCTAGCCAAGCTAGGGTTTTCACTGTGCGATACCTTAAACCTCCTGTAAAAGAGACCCATTGGATATATGCAAATGACCCCTTAAGAACATATTGGGATGGACAACCTATTACAGTTAAAAATAGGGGGAATGCAAGGCTGCCCTCCTAATGGAATTATTTTCCCTTTAGTAATAGAATACTGTTATTACTCAAGGTGGGATGTTGCAATGAGTGATGTAGTGGGGGTTGGTGAAATGTGTAGATATATCTTTTAGGTTGATGTATACTGGTGATCCTGCATTACTCAATAAAGACAGAAACTGGATGAGAGAAGTGATACTGAATGTAGAACTAAGTTCTGGATTACATTGGACTATGCTTAAAGTAAATGCTTTGGTAATACTGTTACTATCAAAGATTTATATTTTACATGCCAGGAAGAAGAGATTTTGGGAATTCATTTTTGGGAAATAAGAAAATGTGCTGCTACAATAGGATGCATTATTACAAATAATTAGAGGTATTTGTGAGCTTCACCAGATGTTTAAGTTTTGGTAATGATGTAAATTGACTTAACTGCATCATTCTGGGAAAATTAGCTTATTTAGGAAGACTTTCCGTTTGTTAGAGAAGTGGAACTTCAAGATGTAACTTTTGGAATAATTTGGGGGCATCAGTTGAACCCAGTGAAGAATAGTATTGCACTCAATAGTAAAGATAATGGTTGACTGAAAAATCCAATTTTGCATTTAAGTCCATCAAATATGTATTGGGTGATTAGGAAAGGCCACACATTTATCTGGGCATGGTGCCAAACTCTACAGAAAAATAAGAAAACTATAAATAATGATGTTTACTGTAAGAAGATTAAATTATGAAAAATGAATATACAACAGCTGAGTGAGGATATTCAATGGTGATGTAATGATGTTCTGCCTCAATTTTAATTAGTTTGATCCATGTGAAGACTTAAGAAATTCTGAAATATGCGCAGTATTACACAGAAAAATAAATTTAGTTAAGTATGAGATTAGACCGATTTCTTATGGAACGTATTAATAAATTGCTAGTGAAAGCTGAAATGATGTATTAAAGAGGGAGGAAGAGAGCCGTTGTACTGTGGGTGGAGTAGATGAAACTGTGCAGCAAGCATTTACAGACTGCAAAAGTGTTCAGAATTTTTGACCTTTAGTGGCAAGGCCAGTCAACCTGCTGGAGCTGATTTGTGTATCTATGGAAAATATTAAACAAAGTATGTATGAAATGTCTAATTGGCCGGGATGGATTATATCGAGTATGTATGATAATATTTTGGTCAGCATGGAAGAGAAGGATGGAAGAATTTTTTTTAAAATACGAAATGGGATAAAAAAAAAGCTGTTAAATAAAAAATGGTTGTGGTTGAAAGGGTGGGTGTGTAGCGCTATTCATGAGTCGAATTTAATGTTCTTTTCTGTTGGAGGTTCATAGATCTATGAAGGAGTAGTTGTCAAATGTTTCTCAATTATCTTATTTAGTTGTATTTGCATAAATACAACAAAATATTTTTCATTAAGTCTGATGAGTATATGTTGCATTGCACACAGGTAAACAAGATTTTAGGTTTGTAATAATGAACCCCTAGATGGTGATGGAGGACTGCTGAGCGGGATAGAGAATAATGTTGGAAAATGAGAGATGGGAGATTTTCACAGAGGAAGGATGTGTTTGTATAAGACACTAAATTAAATAATAGTGATTAAAACTGATGAAGCAGGTATGCAATATGAAGTTCTTGCAAAACAATAACTGAAGAGGAACAGAGTGATTCATCAGCTTTGTCTTGGGCCAACAGTCAATGGATATGTTCAGAATATGCAGAGGGAATCCTAGATGACTGTAGGAGGTACAGTGAGCAGTGGTACTGTTTTATCTGGAGAACTGCTGCGAGGGGAAAGAGAGGGACAGTTTGAACAGGAGCAAGGAAAGGCTGCCTATTCCTACAGCAGTGAGAAGATCATATGCACGGATTGGCAGTAGCAGAAATTAAAGGATTATTATATCTTTCAGAGACTTCTGAATGGTGGAGACCTGTAGTTTGTGTTAAATCAAGGAAGGGATATGGGATAATGTTGTAATGCTGCATTTTTTTCAGTAAAAGGTATCCAAAGCTTTGATTTAGGTGGGCTTGGAAATTATTTGTGCGATTACATTTAAGCCTTTCAGGCTGGCAGAAAGTTTTTGAATGCTTATAACAGAAAAGCATTTTGTGAATAATATAAGTTATATCTGATATTAGCAAAACTCAACTGAGACTGTCCACCCCCCCGACATATGTCAGACTGTGCATGACATTATGAAAGTGATGGGTGAGAGAAAAGTGTAAAATGGGTCTTGGAAAATGCGGGCAGCTGTAAAACTGACAAATGGAAAATTACAGCACTTGCCTGGTACTGTTATATTTAACAGGAGAAAAAGTGAAAAATGGAAAAGTACAGCATTTGTCTGGCACTGTTATAATTAACAGGGAAAAAAAGCCTGGAAAAGTACTGAATTCAGCTGAAAGGTTTGTGGCAATAATGAACATTTAATACACGACTGTGGGAAAAGACTATATGGACAGTCTAGACATTCTATAAAAAACTGCAAAATGGTGCGTAAGAAATGTAATAAAAGTAGTAATGTGCGACTCACGTGTCCTATTTTAAAATGGTGAAATGCAGGAAAGTAATGATACTACAGAAATAAAAAATGCTGAAAATATTGAAGATGTCAAAATTAATGGCAATGAAACTGAAAAAGAAAATAATACTACTTTTGATTTAAATGTGACTAATAATGTGCATGCTAATGCTGAAAATGTTGAAACAGAAAATTAAAATGTAGAATAAAATAAAGGTATGTCTAAAGAAGATGAACTTGAAGATTAGGATGACAGTGTGTTTAATTTGCAAGCTGAAAATAGGTTTCAGTCATTAGAAATGGTAATAAGTAGGGAGAGGGTTACTGGAGGGGAAGAGATAACTAAGAAAAAAGACACTGTTCAAAAAATGAAGTGGTAAGGGATGATTCTGTTATGGTATCAGTTAAGGTGAATAGCATTATCAGTAATGTGCGGAGGTTTTTAGTCTCTGAAAGGAGTGAAAATAATGACGCAGATATACTCTGTTTACAGGCTACAACTATTTGAACGAGACACAAAAGGGACAATTACCAAAATTATGGAAAGGTGAAACAGTTTGGAGTTCTCTTTTTCTTCTTGGTAGGGAGCATCTTCAGGAATAACAATTATGATTAAAGGTTAACAGGTGAAATTACTGGAAACTGCACTTCTTGCCCCAGGAAAGCTGTAATATGTGATACAACATAGGGTGAGGAAGTACAAAATGTTGTTATAATATATGCTTTAAATTGGTAGGTGACAGAGTTAAACTGTTTGAAGAAATAAAAATGTAATAGTCAATATGAGTACAGTTGTAGTAAGTGATTATTGCAAGTTAAAAAATATACTGGAAAACTAATCAAAACAAAGATGTTTAAGAAGATGATGAGGCATGCTGGATTACCACTGAGAAACATTAGGCAGTTCACATATATTTGAGAAAATATAAATATATTACATTTTATATGAAAATCTGACAGAAATTGAGGATACAAAAAGGCACAATTTACAAAGAAGTTATCTAGCCTAGAATAGGCGAATTAGGAAAAGTCATAAAGGAAGAAAAAAGGTCTGAAATGCTTACAAGGGAAATTACAAAGTTAAAGATGTTTGAGGAAGAAGTAAGATCATTTTAGTGTTATCAATCAACAAAGCCATTTTATAATTCAATGATAAGTGGTGGTTATTGTTTAAATAAAATATAAAAATTACACGTTACAACTGAGACAGAAGGTGGCAGAAACAAAATATGGATTATGTATAAAATAATATGAGTAAGTATTCTATAAAGAAGAAAAGGAGATCTATATAAAACAAAAGAAAATAATCAAATGTTACACAAGCAAAATGTCACCTTTTTTTGGAAAAGTTGTCATATATCAGAGATAACAATATGTACACATATGCGTTTATCTTAAGAAAGGAAACAAATGAAAATTATTGAGGAGTTAAAGATTTCAAAAAGGAGCAATGCAATGTTTAGAAATAAATATAATGAAAAAAGAAGTCAGAACAGTAACAGAAGTTGTCACAGAAAGTACCGTTCCATAGCCAGATGGATAGAGTATGATTTTTAAAAGAGCAGGGATGAGAAAGGAAGCAAATTTTAATTAAGAACTAATCAACGAGTGGATGGAAAGAGATGTACATACTGAGAAGATATATGAATTAATGGGAAAAATGGCAATCTAAGTTGTATATCACTGATTAATATACAAAACAGGCAAATATGTTCTTTCTGTATCAAGACATCTTTCTTCTTCAAAACTGTTGATCTCAAATATGCCTCATAATACTTAGTTAATAAGAATAATACCTCCCCATTTTCTAGTTATCACACTGTCCTTCCTTTACTTCTATCTTTGTCTTTAAATTCAGCTGTCATCTGGTAGATTTACTGTATGTAAGGCAATTTGTGCAACAATGCTTTATACTTAAACTAATAAAATGTAATCAATTCTTTATACAATATTGAACTTATGCTATGCAAGAAAACCTTTTTCTAATACTTTCTCGGTCTATACACTGTTGCTTACTTTTAACATAACAAAGTATAAAAATACAACAATCCTTTTATATTACTTTCCCAAGTTGATACTATTGTGTTACTTTACCACAATGTAGCTATAATTCAAATTTATATTTTCATACAGTCTTTTCATCAGTCTACTGTTTAACTAACTCTTCAAAACTTTAACTCATTAGAATGACTACTTCACCATATTCTTTTTTTTTTTTTAACAAGAAACATCTTTATTAAATTATCATTTATGACATAGGCAATCATACATTTATATAAATGAAAACAAACCATACTGAGATAATCTTAGTTGTAAGCATTATACATCACAAACCATATTAGCATATTTTAGTTGCAAGCATTATTAATCACTTATAATCTACCCATTGTTAATTAAACATTACATAGCTCATTCAAATCCTGCCTTCTTTTAAACCTCATTCCTCTCCTGTATGTATTGTTGCCACAATTTGTATTTTTTCTATGTAATTTGCTCCTACCATTTTCTAAGTATCCCAATTCCAGTTGCTATATCTGTTACTATATTCACTACTTCTAGTGCAGTTGGTTTAAACTTTGATTTGCATTTTCTAGTAATTGCTGTTTTTGCAGACACCATAATTAGACTCAGCAAGGCCTAACTATGTTTAGACAATTCTGATTCTGTATTATAGCTCAGAAAAATCATTTTCCTACATACACTAATTTGCTCACTCAGTAACCCTGACAGAGTAGTCTGCAGGGAATCTTTAAATTCTGCCAACTGGCTACTTCACCATGTTCTACTTATAACTGAGATTTATAGTTTTTATATATTTCTTTCATCATTCTATTGCTTATAATAGATTTCCAAACTGCTCTTTCTACAACAGTTAAGATCTAACGATTTCTGCTTATGCTTTCATCTTCTCATCAGTCATTCTCATTGCTTGTATTTATGTTTGTTCAGCAGTTTAACACATCTAGATCATTAAAGTCCATCTTATAATTTAACGGATATAATGCTCACTGATGTGAGAAAGCTAGTCTGTAGGACACAAAGGCAATCCCTGGGATTCAGAAATATGTCTTATGTGGCCTCCCAATGGCTAACTTGACCAGGCCAAGTAGCATGATGCAGTTCTAAGCCAAGTATTAATGTAACAGGAGGCATTTAACACCATGACAAATATCCAGTTAAGGCATCCACTAACACAAATGGCACTGATGCTGAAAAGAGGAATGTACTACATCTACAGTTATGGAATTCACAAACAGCAGCAGAATGCATTTACACACACACACACACACACACACACACACACCACAGTGCAACTAAGGGAACTGCTAAAAGCCAAAATATGTGGCTCCTATGAATGTCCTTACCAGCTATATTCATATAAATGGGGAAGAAATGGAAGCACAGGATAGTAAGAAAAGGGAAACAGCAGGAAGAAGAACATAGAAAATGACACAGAGAAGGCACAGGCTGGGGGAGAAAGGTTAAAATGCTTGTTTGGGAAAGGTGCCCATTAAGATGGGTAGAGGGGGATGGATGTAAGGGGAAGGTAGGGGGAGGAATTTGGGTATACAGATGGAGGCAAGGCAGACAACTAAACACAAAACACAGACAAATGCCAACAGGACAAGTTCTGACACATATTGGGAAGGACAACAAATGGACACATAAAGACAGAAGGAGGACAACTGATAATGGGGAGGACCGGACTACAGGAGAGAGGTGAAACACAATGATGGATAACACCATAATGGGACACTGGGTGGGGTTACTGCTCCCTTTTACACAGCCCTAGGCTGGATCCAGGCAGAAGGTAATCTCCTCTGTCACTGTCCTCTCCCCTGGGCCCTACCTCAACTGGTATGGTGGGGCAATGCCAGGTAGCAGTGTGCCGCTGCTAGCTGTATAAAGATATGCTCTATGTGGCCACTGTAGGTGTCAAGCCACTGGCCCACCAATACAGTCATCACCTCCTCCAAATCCTGCCAGGTAATATACTGGAACCTACGGGTGGTGTCAACAGGGAGTGCAACAACATCCCCCTCTAGTGATCTACTGCTGACACCACCAGACAAGCTACTAAGTTACCCCCCCCCACCACTAGCTGACCTATATCATTCTTATAAAGAGGCAGGCCTAAAAACAGATGGACATCTAGCAAAAGAAGGCAGGGCACGATGATGATGTGGGTAGCACTATCACGCTTCAGACATCGCTTGGTTGGTATTGTGTAAAACAGTAACAGAAATATTGAGCAATAAAACAAAATGTCAAATACAGACATAAAGGAGGAATAGTGAGAAAAGAGTGAGAGAGACAAACAAAAAAAATCATATCTTATAACTTTTAGGTATGCAATGCTAATACAATGCATAAATATTAAAGACATAGTATGTACACAATGCAGGAGGTGGATCCAAAGGGTTAATCTTTGATATTACCAATGGTCTCAGGGAGTATCTTTGACAGTAATGCAGGTAGCATGCTGGGGAATAGCAGAGGCCATGAAAGGTGTTGGCTACACCTGTATGTATTTGTTTTGTGGGAAATGGACAAAAAGGGGCTTGATGTACACAACCACTTGTACAGAACATGCAGTGTAATATGTTCACCACTGCATTGGCTTCCTTTAGTATGTCATACTGACGTGGTGAATATATGTAGAGAAATATGTTTCTATGCCAGTATGACATACTAAAGGAAGCCAATGCAGTGGCATTACCATGGGCATCTGTCAGTATGGCACGCAGAGAAAGAGGTGTCAATGACATGCTCCATGATGGCCTGCATTAGGCCACAGTATACTAATGTTCTGTACACATACTAAGGCTTGGGGGTCTTAAACCAGTGAACTAAGGTCTCAGTATAGGCATGCACACCTGTGATTTAACTGACAGTCTATGTTATGGGCAGGGTAGACAACATAAAATGGCAATCAGCAGTACTGGAAGGTCATGTAGTACTGCAGCAGTTATGGGGACAGAAAGGGTATAGAAGACAATTTTACCTCTTCACGATCATGGTGCTTGCCATATGTGCAATGCTGTGGGCTCCTGACATGCAGAACACATGTGACGTGCATCAGATATCCTTTCTGTGTAGAACAGACTTCTTTGCAGCAACATTTTGATTCATAGTTTGTTTCAGGGACACACATACAATGCCATACTGAGAGCCACTAAACAGCAGGCACTTGCAGAGGTGTCATGTACCTCTTCATGGGTCAGATGTAACACAGTCCATAGTAATACTGGACTTTGTTACTGGGTACTGAGATGTGTATAAGAATAGTTTAACACACTGCCAGTTTGTGTGTGCATCCTCACACTTTCACTGAAAAACACCGGAGAAGATCTGAAAGAAGAAGAAGTTCTTCCAGGCAAAAAATATAATCATGCTTCGGACTGAGCAACAAAGGCTGAAACATTTGTCAGCATGTCTGGCAGGATGCTGCTCAGCAGGTCAACACAGTCTGTGGAAATAATCACACACATGTGACCAAATATGATATAGGCCACCGACATGACTATTCATGCCTGCACTGAGACAACCTGACTAGCAGAGCAGCAGAAGGCCACAAGTGGGGGTCTGCCAACAGAGTCATCACTAACTGACATAAGACTTTCCTGGCATGTCTCTCTCTTGTGGGGGGCATGACAGGTCCCTCACACCAAGTGGAGGACTTGACATTGGTGTTGAATTGACCAGTGGGTGGCACCTCATATGGGGACTACTACCACATCTAACATGCAGTGCAACCTGACTCACAGCCATACCCCTAATGACTAAGGCCATTTTGTTTATATGTTAGGACATCAGTAGCTACACCAGTCTGCAGAATTAAGTGAAATATAAATTTTGTATGCCTCTCTGTTTACTGCTGTACAGTCACTAAGATATGGGTGTCTGGAAAAGGTGCATTGCTACTTACTCACATTTATTTTAACAGGGGATTTGGTGTCAGGGTATTCCACTGTGGATATGACCATACCTGATGTTGAGGAAGTGTCTGAGCCTGAAAATAATGGCTGCTGCAGTTTGAAGCAGTCTGTGGTCACACGGCAGTATTACGCATGGGCACTGTGGCAATTACCACCCCCCATCCTCAGATACTGCTCCTGTGCAACCCACCTCTCAGTCTCAGGATGTCGCAGAAGGACAGGAATTGACTGATGGTGCATTTTGTGCTGATCTCTCTTCCCCTGCAGCCAAGACATCCTTTGCTGCTAGCAGCTCCCTTGGGCATGAGAAGGAAATCAGGGGTTAATGTGCTGGTGGCAGGCAATACTACGAGTCCTGCCCCACTCCAGATTGACTGTCTCCATGGCCACCAAACAGTGAATGTGCACAGCATCATGTAGGAAAAGTTAGATGCTACCACAGCCATAGCAAAACCTGATTGGTGCTGGGCATGGTCTGCTTGATGACCATAGAGAGGACTTATTTATACAGTATTTTTGAAAGCCACCATACGGAGTTTGCATGCTGCAACTGTCCATGTGCAGCACAGCTGGCATTGCCATTCACATAGCCAGTCTTCTTCCACTTCTGGTGGAGTGTACTATGGTAGAATAAGGACATGTTGCGAGCACTGCAGGATGTAGTGGACATGGTGCATATACTGAACCCATCCATAGCACAACCCACTGTTTACGTTCAAACAACAATCCACTATATCCTCACTGCTCACTGTGGATCACAAAAGTGACAATCCTTACATAGTACACCCTTGTGGATGGGGATGTATATGGTTGGTGTATGTAAGTCCTACTTGTTTCCTCGACATCTCCCTGAGAAACCTGCACATGCTGCAATGTCCATGTGTACAGCTATCAACAATGTCCTCCTCTGTCCAGGAACACTGCAAAAGATGCCCCTCACTGATTATTCTTCCTGTCTCACCACAATCAGCAGACCAAAACATACATAATTATTTATTTATTTACAGTTTGTTTACCAGGATAGTCCATTGGGCCGAGAAGAGCCCATTTTCCAATGGAATCCTGGGGAGAAAAGCTCCATAAAGACATTGTACAATGTAAAAAAATCATTAACAATTAAGTAATACAGTAATAAATGTGAACATAGTATTACAATTACAGTTTACAGCAGAAATGTAAAAAGAAAACTTAAGAAAAACATTGGTAGATATTTACAATTACCCACATAAGTGGCACCCACACAACAATGCCAGCTGATGACAGCTGGAACTGTGTCTCTCCTCACTGGTGAATATGATAACTGTCCTACCATCAGTAATCTGTTATAAAGACAGCCTGTGTCTGTTGCACAGTTTGGGCAATCCATGCAGAGTAAAGCATAACCTGGTCACAGTACTGCATACATCACTATTACTATTTATGTCCAATCTGGCCCATTGATGTGAACCAGGTGCTACTTTTTAGCCTGATACATGGTATACTGTGCCCACCTCCATCTTGCAATGTAATCCCCCATGGCTGCCTACACCACAGGCTCCTCAAAAAGCACTTTCTCTGCTGCTGACTCTGGAGCTTCCTTTTTCCAAGTGTTAACACCCCACTTGTGTACAAACACATTATGTAGTGCTGCACACACACACACACAGCAAATATTTTACTGCACGTTTCTGGATCCTACTGCAGGGCATTATTGGAGATATCTAGAGAGCAGAAATGGACCTTCATCAAACGAAACACATTTTCAATGATGTTCTGGGTATATGACAAAGCAGTGTTGTACTCATTCTCTGCCATGGTCTGTGGGTCTCTTATTAGTGTCATGAGCCATGGCTACAGAGCATATCTAGCATCACCAATAAGAAGCTACTGGTAGAAATCACCCACACACAAATTGCTGGCATAAGTCGTATGTGTGCCAGATGTGGGAAATGTGGCCACTGCCTAGAAGGGAAAGTGAGACACTATTTATTATACCTTGCGCATCGCAAACTACCTGGTAGTTGATGTAATGGAATCTCTAATGGCTGATATAGTGCCAACCCTGTTCACCAGGTGGGGCCTTGATGCCAATATGGGTACAGTCAATGGCTCCAAGTACCTCAAGGAAATGCTCCATTTCATAAAATGACCTCATGCTGTTGTTTCTCACTTCAGATGGTGCAAGGGAACCACATGCCCTTCTACAGGCTGTAAAAATGGACAAAAAGCAACAAAATAGTATAGTATCAGTGAGGCAGATGCCTATGATACACCCAATGTGCCCTTGCTGTTCACTAGGGAGTCCCTTTACCCAGTATCCTCAAAGTTACACATACTTTGGCATCCACAGGGATAGATATTTCACTCATGTCTTGAGCCTGCATATGAGGGACACATCTGTCTTAGCATGATGCCTCTATCCACAGGGCAAGTCCACTATTTCTGCATCAAGGAGCAGAAGTGTTATGCACAGGCAACAATGTACACCTCCATCTCTTCCATTTGCAAGGGCAACCTCCTACACATTTGTGCTAAACCTGCTGCTATTCCTAGTGTGGTTTTGTGGTCTCTGTACACCAGGATTTTCCTTCCCATAGCTTGTCTGACAATTACAGCTTGTTTCTATATTATATGTTTTTCTGAATTGCATCAGCATATTGTTTACTCTCATTTACGTTTGTCATGCCCCTCATTATAATGATGCTGGTCACTTCCATCTCAATATAAGCACATTTGCACAGTATGTTGCATTATTTCACAGCCTGAAACTGCACTAATTTTGTCTCCGATTTGCCCCTGCCCTAAGTACTCATGTTAATTCACCTACCACATTGCAGTGTTTCTGACTCTCTGGGACTACACACACAATCTACTCTCTGACTCTCCATAAGCTGTGCCTGAAAAATTAATAAGTCAAAATGAAATGAAATATAGGCAGTTGCAAAACTTCAGTTTCAAATCTGAAAGCCAATTAGTTGTGATTAGCATGAAAATCAGAACTCTGTAACAATTTACATTTGAGAACATATTTACAGATTTGAGAATACCACTCATACTTGCAAAAAAAAAATTAAAACATTTGAAAGCAATGTACATGGTTATTAGGTCAGCTTTAGCCCACATCTGTTTGCTGGATAAGACTTTCAGTAGCTTTTAGAAAGCATATCCTTACTACACTCACATATGCAGAGAATAGAAAAATATGTCCCACACAATGCTAATAAATAATATGGGACAAGTAGAGTTAAGGTCGCTTAATCCATACTGTTGCAAGAAAATGAATATACAATGGGTAACTGCTCTTGAAGGCATGTCATAGGTCTATACTGCTGCCTTGGATCAAAGGTAACACCTGCCACATCCAAATAAGTTTTACATCATAAATCTTGAGGTCAGAGTTATAATAATTGGATTGTCAGGATTTCCCCCAACTTAGACTGAGCATACTGCCTTCCAATGACGTTATCAACAACAGCTGAAGCTTCTTCAAAATTATTTATAACACTTTTAAAATATCACTTAAGACACTATCACACGTTAACAGAAAATAAAATAAACCATATTAACTTTTTTCCATTTACACACATTTTCTTTCTTTATAAATGTCTTACAGTCCAACACTGCAAGTCACTCAGTTCCTGCCTTCTAAATCTCACTCCTCCTCCTGAACATTAGTCTGAATCTACTGTTCCTACAGATTCAATTTATTTCAATGTACTTTCTTCCTTCCCTTTTCTAAAGATCTCTCTTCCAGTTCTTTTGTCTCTTTTACAGTATTCAATATATTCAATACTTAAAATACAGTTGGTTTAGATTTTGATTTTCATTTCAGTGACTACTTTTTAGGCAGCCAACAGCATTAAACTTAACAAGGCCTTACTTTATCTAGGAAGTTCTGATCCTGTGTCTCAGCTGAAAAGAATTATTTACTTAGTTATAGCCATTTGCTCACCCAATACTTCTGACAGAATACTCTGCAGGGACTTTTTTTAACCTGCCAACTCATTACACAGCTAAAGCACATGTTCCTAGTTACCATTTTCTTCTCCACTGCACTTTCAACATTTGCTATCTACCTGAGGAAAATTTCTTTGAAGTCTTCTGTGGGTATAAAGA
The DNA here is from genome assembly GCF_019279795.1 of Protopterus annectens. Lineage (NCBI taxonomy): Eukaryota > Metazoa > Chordata > Ceratodontiformes > Protopteridae > Protopterus > Protopterus annectens. The sequence continues at coordinate 499,975,368 of NC_056726.1, read as the reverse complement.
TACCTATGCAAACACATTCAATCAAAAATGTTAAATCTTCTGGACTTTGTTGCATACTTGGGAGCCATACATATGTCATCCCATTGCTCCTTTATAAACTGTTTTCCAGTCTCTCTTCCCAATCTTTTCTAACATCCTCTGATTCAGTCTTATAGTTACCAAGCAATATTTTATATGCCCTAATAATTAGCTAATTTAACAGCAGCTTCTGTTCTAGATTCAAATAAAAACTCTACCAGAGTAGGTTTTTCGCTTAAGATTCCCCTATCCCTTTCACTTTACCTATATTCTGATACCAATCCCCAATAGTGAAGGCAATCTCTTACTTGCAGTCCAAATGTCTTCTTGGCCTCATCCAATTCTACTGCCTTTCCTTTTCTAGTTATTTGTCTGAATACCTTGGTTCCTTTGCCAGTTTTCTTCGGTAAATTCAAGCCCCCTCTTGCCTGTGTTTTTGAACCTCTACTTGCAGTCATCCCTATTGGCAAAAATTCCTTTCTCCATCCTCATGTTGGCTTAGATATTAGAATACCTGCTGGTACTTTATGAATATAATGTTTTTTTTAATTTCTCCAAATCTTTTGGGTTTCTAATACTATGACGGGAAAGGACAACATTCCTAAGTCAAAGTATGATTAAACTTCATGAAATTAGTATTGTTTCAATTTTTGATGTCAGCCAAAAGTGCTCTTCGCAGCATTTGCAATGTGCTCAGTAATGACTCCTTCTGCAATTCGTACGGGGTTACATGGATTGGTAACATATCTAAACACGACTGTAGATTCTTTTTTAAAAGACCCATTGCTCCAACTACTATTGGAACTGTCTGGGTATCTTTCTTCCACATTGCTCTCATTTCTGTCTGCAGATCCTGATATTTTATGACTTTGTGTCTCTCAGTATGCAAGACACTGTAGTCACCGGGTGAAGCAATTTCAATGATCAATGCTACTTTTGTCTTCTTTTCTTAGACCACTATATCTGGTTTTCTAGCATCTATCTTTTAAACTGTTGGTAATAGGTGATCCCATGTGATATAAACTTCATCATTTTCTATGATGTTTTACGGATCATGTTCATAGGTGTGTACTATGCTAATGGCCCTGGAGCCTTTACAAGCCTAGCAAAAAAAAAAAAACACTGCCCTGGCACCGTGCCAGCCAATGTTACTTCATGGTCCCTCTATCCAGTAAGGCAACTGGAATGATCCCTGGGGTGAACTGTTACCCATCCACTCGTCAAGATTTCTCTTGAAGAGGGCCAGCAAGGTGCTCTGCTTGACATGAATGGGAAGCTTATTCCAGAGTATGGGCATTATTGAATCCCCAAATGATGTGGATATTCTACAAAAGAGCCTTACAGAAACAAATGCTTGGTGCCAGAGCCATGGGCTCAAGCTCAATGCCAAGAAATGTATAGTTATCCCCTCTGGGGAAAAACATGTACCCGTGAATTACCACATAGGTGGCAGTACACTAAACACCGATAGTGTGATAAGAGACTTAGGGATGCAGGTGGACAGTGGTCTCACCTTCAATAACCACATCGCCACAACAGTCAGGAAATACTTCTATGTGGCACACCTCATCACTAAGGGCTTTTCATCCAGAAAATAGGAGGCTATTGTCCCACTGTACTCATCCCTCATTCGACCCGTTATAGAATACAACACCAATTTGGTATGTACCTCTCAAGACATCTGCAATAACTGGAAAGGCCACAGAAATACCACACTAAAAGAATCACAGGCCTAAAGCAGATGCCCTATGCTGACCATGTAAAAATCTCCAGATATACTCTGTTGCATATCATCTACTCAGAGGCGATCTCTACTTACCATACAAGGCCATGTCAAACCCAGAGCTGTTGGACATGCTACACTTAAAGAAATCCCAATCCCTCAGAGCCACATGCTCCAGGGATCTAAACTTTGTCATGACAATGAACAAAACATGCTGGAGGGATAGGTTCCTGACCCAGAGACTCCCCAGACTCTGGAATAAACTGCCCATACATGTCAAGCAGAAAGCCTCTTTGGCCCTCTTCAAAAGGAACCCTGACGATTGGATGGGAGATAGGAAATTCACCCCTGGGATCACATCAGTCGCCCTGCTACACAGGGGTCCAGAGAAGTAAATATTGTGAGAAGACATAGCCAGGGAATTGTTATGGCTAGGCTTGTATAGGCCCTAGGGCCGATAGCTTAGTACCAACCTATGAACCTATGACCTTGAAACTGTCCCAAAATGTTCTATACACTGGCATGCCTTTTTCTATATTTATCAGATACAAAATATCATTTGCAAATGAATCCAACTTTTCTTGATTACCTTGCCAATTATATTTTTGCCATCCGAGTCCCTTATTTTCTTTGCTAATGGCTGTAATATAAAGCAAATAACAAAGGGGAAAGAGAATACCCCCACCTAGTTTCTCTGTTTAAACACAACTCCTCAGAGAGGAACTCTCCTACTTTAATTCTTGATTCCAATCCTTCATATAGCTTCCTAATTAACCTTATTATTGTATCAGGGAATGCAAATGCTTCCATTGCCCAACTCATAAAATCACAGTCTACTCTGTCGAATGCTTTCTCTGCATCAAATCCCATCAATAAGAGGCATATTTTCTTGTATTCTGCTTCCCTTTAGAACATCATTGTTTTATTAATGTTGTCAAATGTTTTCTTCCCCTTCATAAAACCACAGTGATCCATATCTATAAATTTTATGAACACCTTTGCCATAGTTTCAGCTAGTATAGACATAAAAACTTTGAAACTGAAATGGATCTTTATCAAGCTAGGTCTTATGGGTCTTTACTATCTTTAGGTAGTACAGCCACCAGAATTTTCTTCCAAGATCTTGGTACTTTCCCTCTTTTTAAAATACTGTTAAACACAATTGTCCAAATCTTTATCACTTTCTTCCCTCCTAACTTCCAAACTTCCACAGGAATACTATCTATGCCTTCAGACTTTCTCAAAGATTGATTATACATCACTGTTTTTATCTCATTTCCTCCTATCATAACTGTTAGTTGTTGAGCCTCCTGTGCCTCTAACACTAGCATAATTAAGTCTTCCAAAACTATTTCCATTTGTGCTCTTTCTTTATTTCCAGATTTCTTTGCATTATCACTAATACTTCTAAAGGAACTGTTTATTTTTCTTGGTTATAGACTCCCCAAGTTTGACGACAGCCCTTTCTACTTTCTATTGCCTAAGTCACTGTTCTAAAAATGTTACTCTCTGGAGTTATCATCAAAAATAGTGGCTTAACAGCATTCTTTCTAAACTCAGACATATTATCCAGATACTGTCTTATTTTCTCTTTAGCACTCTGCATTTGCTCCTCTTCTTGTTCTATGAGATTTTCGTTATTATGCAATCCTTTAACCTTTGGTCATCCCCTCGGTTTTTACATTCCATTTTTATTTTATCCCACTCACTATAACATACTATAGCATCTGAAGGAATTTCTATCTTCTCTATTAACTCTTAAATAATTTCCACTACCCATTCCTTAAATGCATCTCTTTTTACCAGGTAGGTAGGAAATAGTTAATGTCTCATATTTACTTTATAACAATGCATTTCTACCTTAGTTTTCACTGGTGTGTAACATGAAATAGTTATTGGATGTGTGTGTTGAAGTTTTCAATTAAATTCACATTCTCCTGTGAAATACAATTTCTATCTAGTCTAGCCCATTTATTGTACCTCACATCTTCCATACCAAATATTTTCATATACTTCTTCAGGAATCTACCCTCTTTTGTTATATATTTCCCAATCTATGTCCCCTGATACATCCTTATTACTGAAATTCAAGTTCCAGTCCTCACTTATAATATTCCTTGATAAAAGCTGATTATTTCTCCCCAAATTTTCTTAAGGTTCATAATAGCAATTTCTGGTGGAATGTCAGCATAATCTTCCTCCCTTGCCAACAGTCCATTACTACCACACATCTACCATTACTGTCTTTTTCCCACTTCTATAACAGCCCGTTTAGCAATCAGTATAATTACTCCCCTTGTCTTTTGTCCTCGATAGTCTGCTGAATATCCATCCTGAAAAACGTCTTTATCAAATTCACATGCTCATTTCTTTCAAAATGTGTCTTCTGCAGCATTGCCATTTGCACTCTGCATTTCTTAACATAATTCATTATTATTTCCTTTTTGTCTGTACCTGTATGGCCATCTATATTCCAAGATAATATGGACAGTATAGCCATTATGATAAAAAGTTATTATTACCACCAATTATGCATGACAGTTTTTAATGTACATCTCTAACTTATGTGTTACATAAACACACCAATGTTTTGCAGGCTGATCTTTTATGCAGTTGTTTCTTCTCATTTCCAGTTGTTTCTTCTCATTTCCAGATGAACTTATATCACATTTTCAAGTCTTTTTGTTTTAATGAAACCCCCCCAAAAACTAAATACATTTTCAGAACACCCCATCTTCTAGTACCTTAGAATAAGCACACAAGAACTGTACACATCTTCAAAAAATGAAGTTTAACACTCCATAGAGGAACAACTGTCCCAAATTGACAGCTGCACCTACAAGCAGTAGTTAATCTAAAAATGAAAGTGGGTCTATATTAGATACTCAAAGTTACTGAACTTCGAATACAATATGATCAACACCATATCGAAGTCCAGTAATATCGAATACCTAATATAAACATTACAAAATGTTAGGAAACAAAACTACTTGCTGTAAGCAGGGGGGCAAGACCCCCTGCACCCCCCACTACTTAAATATGCCATCTCTGAGACCACACTACATTGAAGTAAATGGAAATCTCCCCTAACGGACATTTCGGTTTACCTCTTCAATGTTCTGCGGTTTCATTGTTGATGTGTCAACAATGTCAGATTCGACATTGTGATCATTCGCAGATCCAATATAGACCCAATGAAAGTTACCCATGCTAAAGTACATGCTACGATCTGTGTTCCCACTTGCACTGACTGGTGTCTGTTCCTTACTTATTTCTGTTCCCCTTCCTGATGTGAAAAACAGCCTGCATTCTTTCAGAAAACATTAATCTTTAGCCCTAAGAAAAACAGCATGTACTTGCTATATCTCTTTAAATAAAACTAAACTGTACACAGTTCTGTTAAATGTATTACACTAGTAAGACTGCCAGGGAGGCTGCTATCTCTTATTCACCTCCATAATTTGGACTTTATTTTTTAGTGAATTACATGCCACTGTATCTTTAAATTTTGCATTTCCTTCAGCAAAGAATGCTCAGAACTATCAAGATTAATTGCTTGTACCTACAGACAGTTCTGTAAAAATAGTTAGCAATGCATTGTTGCAAATTTCACTCAGAACAGAATGTACAACTGCCATCAGCTTCAAACTTTTTGACTCCCAATGAACATTTGCTAATGGTAAAAAAAAGTGTAATATTTTTGCAGATGTAAGAAACTTTGCATTTTTCATACCCTCAAGTATTCTCTTATGTTTCAAGCCTGCTTACTTACAATAAACACTTGTTAATAGCTTAAGCCAGACGCACTAAGCTAAACATTCACCCTTTGTGAAAATAGGAGTAAATTTCTTAGTGCTACATACAGTATAATATAATCAGTGCACTTTTACACCCACCCCACACTAGTAACCCATGATCACAGTATATTAACATTAGACTTGCTTTTGTCCAGCCTTTCTTACCTTGTTATACTGTAAAGCTTATATTTTTTAAAACTAGAATGGTACTTGTTTACCTCAATATCTTTAACACATACCACAGTCACTGAAAATAATCCAAACACATTTAAAATACCCCTGGCTACTCAAACATGCTTTACTATATATAACATGCAGTTTATATCATGAAATGTTTTATACAAACACTAATAAAACAAAACTTGTTTTACTTAGTTCCTTTTCCCACCTTTCAGTGTACTTCCAAATATTTATGACAAAGTGGGGTATTTGTTGTACAGTCCACCCACACGTTTAACAAAGTCAACAAAGTACAGTCTTCTTCAGCCACTTTTTCTTACAAAGCCATATTTCACAAATGAGACTGATGCTTTACAATATTCCCATTTATTCACTTATTTCAGTGTTGGTGGTCTTCTTCCTGTTCATTTCCACCTCCCAACACTAGGCTCCGGTTCAAGTACATGGTACTCCTCAGTCTTCTAGTAAACTCCTGCACTTTTCTTTCTCTCTCTCTCAAGCATTTTCCTTTAGAACACTGGAAAAGTTCCCTGTTCATTTCCATCTCCCAACACCAGACTCTGGTGCAAGTCAAATATATTCCTCAGTCATCTAGTCAACTCCTGTGTTTTTTTTTTCTCAGTCTCTCAAGCATTTTCCTTTGGAACATTGGAAAACCGTCCTGTTTATTTCCATCTCCCAACACCAGACTATGGTTCAAGTCCAAGGTACTCCTCAGTCTTCTAGTCAACTCTTGTGCTTTTTTCTCTCTCTCTTTCAAACACCTTCCTTTGGAACAGCAGAAAGGATTAAACTGTCAAAGTCTCTTTAAGAGCTTTACTGTCAGAAGAATGAGAAGCAGAATTTCCTTCTGTTTGCTTTTGTTGGATAAACCTTTTTACTTCTCTCTTAGCCTGTTTTACATCCAAAATGCATTTGATCCTCCAAGAAAGAATATTCTGAAGAGAGCTGGATACAGCAGCTTGAATTCACATCTGCCTCTTGACACTCCCTGATTGCTGGGATAAATTTGCTTCTCTTCTGCCTGTGCATAGTGAATAATCATTTTCCTCAAATACTTGGCTGTCTCCCATTTTAAATACTTTTCCCTTCTCCCACAATTTTGTCAGGCTCAACTCTTTCTGCTATGACTGCATCTCTGCTTATACATATCTTAGCTGCATTTTACACTCAATGAGCCATTTTCATTTAGCAAATCCTGCTGTAGAATTCCCAGTCCAGTTACTTACCTGTGCTTTCATAAAATGAATACAGTCTGTTCCTTTCAGTTTCTCTGGCACAACAGAAAATATCAGGTTTTCTCTGTATAACTCTACCATGTTTTTGAAACAGCTCTTCTTGAAAAGTCCCATACTCATCCAGCCTTTTCATCATTTCAATGTCTGCATTTGTAGTTTTATCAGTTCGTCTGAATAGGTAGTTAAAGCTTCTTCTATTTTTTCAAGCCTCTTGCTATTTGAGCTGAAACACTCCGTCAATATTTCATTTATTTTAATCACATTTGAATAATTTGATTTATTTTTTTCTCTAAATTACTGGAAGGTATCTCTTGTATCAAAGCTGGGGCTTGCACTGCTTTTTTGCTGAACAGCTGCAGGATTCTTCCCAGCCAGTTTATCTTCACCCTTTCTGGTTGATTTTCTTTCTGGTTCTCTAAATTTCTTCTTTGCTGGCATCCAGGCAGTGTGTACTTAATAGCCAGTAACTGAATTTTACTCAAACTGACAAAATCAGTAGCTCTTATTTTTCATTGTCTTTTTTCACACTGGGAGAGCTGAAATTAAGCTGTTGCTTAGTGTGCAGCCATCTTGGAAGCCCTACCTCTGGCAGAATGTTTAGATGAATGCAGAATAGAAGCTGCTGTTAAAAGAGAGATAATTGATAGGCTGTATAACATACTACATGATAGCCATATGAATCAGGGGCTGTTAGAAAAATGTAGTAAAAGAGAATGGATAGGCCTCTTACAAAGGAACAATTGTAATAAATGTATACGGTGCTCAACTACGCAACAAATTCAGAAGGTTTAAGATTTTCTGTAGAAGTGTTTGCTTAGATATTTTATACTTCAAGTAGACTTCAGAGGATTGTTCCTCAGGTAGACAGCAAATGCTGGAGGTGTGATAGAGAGAGAGAGAGAGAGACAGCTGATTACAGACTTTTTTTGTGAATGTAATCTGGCAGATTTTGAAAATTTCCTTCGGAGTACTCTGACAGAAATGTTTGGGAAAAAATGGTTGTAACTAATTATTTTTTAGCTGGATTATGGGACCTTAATACCCTAGACATAGTAAGGCCTTACTATGTTTAATGTTATTGCATGTAAAAGAGCAATTATTAGAAAATGGAAATCAAAATATATTCCCAACATTAAAGAAGTTCTGGACATTGTAAGAGAGAAAAAAAATAAGAGGAAAGGGTATTTTAGAAATGGGAATAAGCCAATTTCGTAACATATAAATGAAAATTATGGGAACAATGTATGCAGAATGATGTTCAGGAGGCTAGACTTCTAAAGACACTCACAGATTAACAACCCAGTAAGTAGTTATGAACCTATAAGTGACTTTCTGAAATACACACATCCTTCTGACCAGCCCAGAGAAGCAGTGGCTGTAAGCCAGGATCTTCCCACAGTGCTGAACATCTCACTTTGTCTGGGGGGGGGGGCATCAATCTTGCCAAGAAACCCAATTTCTCCACTTGTATGCATGTCTCATCCTTTTGGCCAATGCCCAAAGCTCATGACAACATGTGAGAATGAGAAAAAAGATTCATCAGTAAAACTGACAGCTTCATTCCGAGACTTGAATCTCATTTCACTGCCACAGTACCAGTGTACTGATGCCACTGTACACATCAGCTGGTTCGTCTTCAGATTTCCTGTACATTCACATATGAATATGCCCCCAAGTCACTTCAAATTTTACATATTGAGTAGCTCTTTCCCTCTCACCAGCAAGAGCAATCCACTCTCTTCTGGGATAGAACCATGGCCTCTGATTTGAAGGTGCCAATTTTCTTCCCATTCTCTTTACACTCAGAAATGTACTGCTCCAGTGAAAATGGAAGAGCAAAGTCACTTGAAGCTCAGAGGACAGTATAATCTGCAAACAATAGTGATGCAACCTTGCATCCCCATAGCAGATAGTTTCTAGACCTTAGCTCCATGTGTGCATCCCCAGAGCAGATAGTTTCTAGACCTTAGCTGCATGCTATCATATCCACAAAAATCATGAATGCAGTTGTGTAATTTTTGAAGTAAAATGCATTCTGAACTGTGTAATAAAGCCTGTTTATTATTTAGCATCATGTACTGTTTTGTTGTAAATTGTGCATTGCATTTAAGTTTTACGATTAGTACTACAGGGCACTTTTCACGCTCACCACATTCCAATATAGTTTGCAGGGCTTAAGTGCTATTATCTAAAACTGACCAAACAGAATTAAGAATGATACACAACAAATTAAAATATTATGGAATAAACTTCAAAATAAGATAGCTAGGGTATCTTTTTTTAAATGTTTCAAAGAAGAAATAGATGACAGATAGGAAGCACAGGTAAACTTTAAAATAAGATAGTTAGGGTATATTTTTAAAGTGTTTCAAAGAAGAAATGCATGACAGATAGGAACACAGGTTCAAATAAATATTTGTTCTCCATGACCGTTTGGAACCAGGATGAGCATACATAGGTAAGTACTAGGCTATTGGCCCTAGGATCTATATAAGCCTAGCCAAAAATGTACCCTGGCTTTCGCCACCCAAGAAAATTATTTTCCTGTGCCCCTGTCGAGCAGAGCCACAGAAGTGATCCCTGGAGTGAATTTCCTATTTCCCATCCAATCATCAAGATTTTTCTTGAAGAGTGCTAATGAGGAGCTCTGTTTGACATAGATAGGTAGTCTGTTCCAGAGTATGGGAAGTCTCTGGGACAGGAATCGAACTCTCCAGCATGTTCTGTTTATTGTGGTGACAAGGTTTAGGTCCTTAGAGCGTGTAGCTCGGAGGGATTGGGATTTCTTTAAGTGGAGCATGTCCAACAGCTCTGGGTTTGACATAGCTTTGTATGCTAGGCAGAGATTGCCTCTGATTACGCGATATGCGACGGAGTAAAGCTGAAGTTTTTTGAGACGGTCTGCGTAGGGCATCTGTTTGAGGCCAGTAATCCTCTTTGTGAGATATTTCTGTGGCTTTTCCAGTTGTTGTAGATGTCTTGTGAGGTGCATACCAAAAGGGGCGTTGTACTCTATAATGGGTCTAATGAGTGATGAGTAGAGGGGAACAATGACCTCTTTTTTTCCTGGATGAGAAACCTTTTGTGATGAGGTGAGCCACATAGAAGGATTTCCTGACCACTGTGGTGATGTGATTATCAAAGGAGAGACTACTGTCCACCTGTGTCCCAAGGCCTCATCACATTTTCGGCGTTAAGTAGACTACCAGCTATGTGGTAGTTAATGGGTACAGAGTTTTTACCAAAGGGGATGACAATACACTTTTTGGCATTGAGCTTCAGGCCATGGCTTTGACACCAGGCATCTGTCTCAGTGAGGCCCTTTTGTAGTATGTCCACATCGTTAGCAGTTTCAATTACTGTTCCTATTTTGCAGTCATCTGCAAACTTTGTTAGCCTGTACTTCAGAGAAGTACATACCAAACAGGAGGAGGACCCAGGACTGAACCCTGTGGTACTTCACTTGTCACTGATCTGAAGTCGGATTTGGAGCCTGCTACTTTCACAGTGTGGGTTCTGTCAGTGAGCCAGTTGGCAGCCCATCTTGTGACATAGGGATTTATACCTAGTTTAGTGAGCTTATCTATAATTCCAGAGTGGGGGGGTGGTGTCAAAAGCGTTGGCGAGATCTAGATAAGCTGTGTGAACCACCTTACCCACATCTATGGCTTTGGTGACTGCTTCAAAGAAGTCAATCAGGTTTAGGAGACATGATCTGACTTTTACAAATCAGAACTGGGAAGGGTCCAGAGTTTGGAGATTACCAATGTCTTTCTTTATGAGTTCCATGACGATACGTTAAATGGCCTTGCAGACCAGGCTCGTCAGGCTAATGGGGCGGTAGTTCCTGGGGTCCGTCGTGGTTCCCCCTTTGTGGAGTGGGATAACTGTCGCGGTGTGCCATTCAGTGAGCACAAAGCCTGAAGTGAGGCTATGATTGAACATGGTACTTGGGTAGGGTGCCAGTTCATTCTGCAGTTCATGTAGAACACAGCCTGGGATATTGTCAGGTCCCATGGATGCTGTGTTCTTGGCTTTGGAGAGTGTGTTTTTTTACCTGTGCAGCCGTGATTATAGGAACTTTGCATTCTTCCGGTATAGAGATGGGCCCTCTAGGGGGTGAGAGTGGGTAAAGTTAGCAATGAACCTATCTGCCAGGATGTTGGCAATATCAGTTGGTTCTGTATATTTAGTGCCATTGTGCTGCAACTCAGAGCAGATCTGAGTATTGCCATTGAGATTCTTGACATAGCTATAGAATGCTTTGTGGTTGTCTTTAGAGTCAGTGGCAATTTTGTTTTCGTAACTAGCTTTGGAGGATTTTATGAGGGATCTCAACTTCTTACTGAGGTTGACCAGGGCATTCCTCCAGTCATGGGATTTTACTCTTTTTTGCAACAGTTTCTTTCTTCTGTTGTAGAGTTTGTTTATGACAGAGAACCACCAGATTGGCTTCCTTTTTTTGGATGATAGCATCTTGGATCTATTAGGGATAGTATGATCCATGCACTCGTGTAAGTGCTTAGAAAGTGCATTTGTGTAGGATTCAGCAGTCGTACCTCTATTGTCCATCTGCATGGGTGTCATGAAGTTTGCCACTTCTGTCTTAAGAAGTGTGGAGTTGGCTTTGGAGAAGTTTTTTACGGTGGTTTCCCTAACTGGGGATTGGGGCGGGATGTGAATGTCTAGGGTGATTAGCTTGTGATCGGATCTGACCAACGAGGAATTGACCTCTGGTGTGGAACACCGGTTGCCCATGTTGGTAATGACCAGGTCTAGGATATTGCTGCCTCTGCTGTGGGTGTGAATAATTTGATCCAAGGCGTTGGAATTTATGAATTCCAGAAAACGTTGAACAAAAGAGTTGGTACATGACTAGTTTTCCCAGTTAATGGTGGGGTAGTTGAAATCGCCCATTATTAGGGTGTTGGGTTGTACCTTAATACTTTCCAGTGTATCAAGAAATGAGGAGTGGAATCCTAGGGCATGGTGGGGGGTCTGTAGCAAGCTACAATTTGGATTGCGGTCTTGCCCAGAGTCAGTTGCACTTGGATAATCTTGGATGCATTATGCCGTGCAACTAGCCTGGAGGTGTGGATATCCTTAATGAATATGGACACGCCTCCACCTTTAGTGCTTCGTTCCGGGTTAGGTGGCCGAAAGGTGTGCTTTGAATTATAGCCTGGTAATGCAGGGGTGCTCTTTGGAGCTTTAAACCAGGTCTCTGTCACTGCACAGATGTCGATGTTCTCCATTTTAAGGAGTGCCTTGAGTGAGTGCATTTTGAGGTTTAGACTTCTAGCACTGAGTAGCATTACCCTCAGATTTGTGTGCTTGTATCTGTTACGGTGGTGAATTTGTCATTTGAACCTTGCCTAAAAAGGCACTATAGGGGTGGCAAGTGCCTTAGCCAGTATATGGAATCCCAAGGACGACAGGTGCAAGCCATCTCTAGCAAAGCATCGTGGTCTGTCGATCATGTCATCTCAGGCAGACAAATACTGGATCCCCTTAGAATGACACCAGAAGCTTAGCCAATTGTTGAAGTCAATCATTTTGTCCTTGCACTGTGGTATCATTTTGGGTGATGGCAGGATGCTACTCAGGGCTAGGGTCATACCTGCCTGGGCTACAAGATCAGAGAGCTCCTCCATGTCTCTTTTCATGTAGTCCAGGGAGGTACGTCTCAGGTCATTCACATCAACATGGACAATGACAGTGTCATATTTGTACTTGTTGTGGAGTGACCTGAGTGCGTGCATTATGTGGCGGATCCTGGCAACTGACAGGCAGCTGACAGTAACTTTCTCCTTGTTTAGCCTGGTGAGTGGAACATCACTGTGCCTGACTATAGAGTCACCTATGACTAGAGTGTTGGGTATGTTGTTATGCCTTATGGGCTGTGGTTGAGTGGCACACTGAGTTTGTGGGCTATGTGCCATTTGGGTTGTGTTGGGGGGGTGGAGTTTGCTTGCGTTTCTGATTTGGAGGTCCCTAATGCTTGGGCAGGTTTTTATTGAGAGCCTCCGCGAATGTAGGTGTGTGTTTTGTGTTTCTATGTGTGTGTTTTGGTGGTGTAGGTTTTGAGGGACTATGTGATGAGTGTGGTGTGGTGCAAGTGTTTACATTCTCCTCTTGACTGTCTAGTCCAGTCTTGGGTGAAGAGAGCTTTGCTTCCAGTTTGACTATATAAGTGCATCTCTCACAGGTTGTAGTGTTGGGTGGTAGGAGGAGAGGGTTGTCTGTGTACATAAGGCAATTGCTGCATTGCCCCAAGATGCCCAGATTCATCAGGTAGACAGGAGAAATCACTGGGAGCTGAACCTTAGACATGCTAGGTGCTTATTTATTAAGTACTAAAAACTGCTTTCCTCTAGACAAGGGAGGAAAGTTGAGTGCTGTAGTAATTTGCAGCTTATTTAGTGCGTAGAACGAGTTCTGAGCAAGTGCCTAGTTCAAAGAAACAGATTTGAGTGCTTAAACTAGAAAGCTGGCTAGTTCTAAGAAACAAAATTAAGCTAGAAGGCTTCCCTCCAACACAGAAAGGCTTGGGGGCTCAGAAGCCTACAAATAGTCTAGACCACTTACAGGAAAGGCAGGAAATAAGCTTAAAAATCTTCAAATCTAATAAATAGGAATATTAATTCACCTTTTAAAATAGCATTCAAAAGTGACATTTCAGACTTCAAAGTACAAATTCATAAGATGAGTATTTTTAAAATTAAAAATTTGCTCCAAAATATTCCAAACTGGCAATGTTTGAAGTCTATGTTTAATCTGATAATAACTTCACTCTAATTCCATATTTCACATCAATTTTGCAAATGCCATTTAGGGATCCTTATCTCATGAAATACTCAGGCAGTGCAAGGTTACAGTGCCTTCCCCACATTTAAATCACCAGCTACATAAACAGGGACTAAAGGTGGAGGTGTCTTGATTTACATCAGCAACAAATATACCTCAAGGCTGGTTAAACAGGATGATACCCTGGAGTTCATCCACATGCAAATCACCTTAGATAGAGTCTCTTACCGTATCTTAGCAAGCTACAGGTCATCATCTATGTCTCAAGAATCCCACAACTCTTATCTAGACCGACTAGAGGCATTCTCCATCCAAATAAACACTCCATTCATGGGGGACTTTAACTACACATCTGTAGACTGGGAAACATACAATGCCACCAACTTACATGTGCAACATTTCCTGGACTTTATTAACACAAATTCCTTTGATCAGTTAGGGTGCACTTCAACCAGAAGTTCAAACAGATTAGACCTTGTTCTCACCAATATGGGAGAGAGCTGTACCCCCTGTGTCACGTCCTCAGTTGTGAGGTCGAATCAAAAAGCTTCCTCATTTGAAATAAAAATGAACTTGAAAACGCAAGCAAAACTTGCTAAAGCTAGAAACTATTCTATAGCAAACTACATCCTATTAAGTGATAGTTTGTCAAAAATTCAATTTCCTATCAAACCACACATTTCGCAAAAACCTATGCAGAATTAGTCACAAAAACACCGTACAAACATGTAAACAGCTGAATAGAAGCTGCTACCTGCCAGAAGTAAGCCCCAAAACAAACCCCAAAACCAAACACACTCGTGGAATCTTAATCATAACAGGGTATATAACAGGGAAAAAGTTATGGCCAAAGGCAGAAAGATCAGCCCTCATAATGACAAAAGCTCACTAATAAGACTAAACAGGAAACTAGCAGGACTAATCAAATCCAACAAGGCCAATTATGAGGTCAAGATAGCTTCTCAAGCTAAAGACAACCACAAGGCCTGCTACAGCTATTTCCAAAACCTCAAAGGTAACACAAAGAAATGTGCAGAATGGCTAGTAAATGAGCAGAGTGACCTAGCTTAACAAATCTGATGGCTGACAAATTCAGCTCAAACTTCACCCCCGCCACCCCTTGTGAAACCTCTGTCAGCATAACCCCAACTAACAGCAAGGAGAGGTCACAGTGGCACTTACCAGTGCTAAAAACACAGCTTCACTGAGGCCAGACAATATCTTAAGTTGCCTCCTAAACAGCCTGAAACATAACAAGCGAATGGAGGACGTCAGTGGTTATCCCCCTTCACAAGGGTGGAGCATCAACTGACTCTGGAAACTACAGACCCATTTTGATTTTGTCAAAGGAAAATCCTGCCTACTTAACCTGGTAGACTTCTTTGAGAAGGTAACCAAGGTAATGGATGAAAGGAAAATGCTGCAAACCACCTACCCTGATCTGGCTAAAGAATCTGACACAACACCTCACTCTGGTTTTGTGAACAGACTCGCTGAACTAGGTGTAACACAAACTGGTGGATTGCCATCTGGCTCAGAGATAAGACTCAAGAAGTCAGGACTGGTGAGACCAAGAGGCAGGTCACCTGTGGTTTAACACTGGGCTCCATGCTGGGCCCAGTCCTGTCAGGCATCTACTTTTTGGAGGTCAAAGATAATGGCCAATTGCATCTGGCTCACCACATCTGCAGATGACTGCAAATTGGGAGCTATCGTAAATTCCACCATGGCACTAATATCCTGCAATAGGGTCTAACACAGACAAATGACTGTTGCAAACTCAATGCAAAGAAGTACATAATAGTGCCTTTTGGAAAAATGTTTACTTAGGCAAATTACTCCACTGATAGACACCCCTAAGAGTTGACCCAGTAGTTAGAGACCTGGGAACATATGTAATCTGGCTTTTGACCAACATGTAGCCAAGGCAGTAAGAAAATATTTCTATGTCACCCAACTTATAAGTAAGGTTATGGCATCCTGGTCCAAGGAAGTTATAGTACCACTCTACTCATCCCTTATAAGATCCATCATTTATACAATGCCCCCTTCTGCATGTACCTGACTAGGCATACACAACAGTTGGAACTCCCAAAGAGGTTCCTCACTAACAGAATCCAGAGTATTAACACACTGTGCTATACAGACTGCCTTAGAACCCTGTCTCTGTACTCAGTCTTCTGCAGATTGATGAAAGGTGATCTCTGCTTGACATATAAAGTAGCCTTAGATCCAGCCCTGATTGAGGTTTTGCACATCTGCAAAACGAGAAGCACCAGAAACACTACATCCAGGGATTTGAACTTTGCTTGCAATGTAAACAGAACATGCTGGTAAGACAGGTACGTGACTCAAAGGATCTCCATACTCTGGAATAGGTCCCCATCGATGTAAAGCAGAGTTCATCCCTAACCCAATTAAAATATAACCTTGACCACTGGACGTGAAATCACAAATTCATTCCTAGGCTAGCCATTGTGTCTGTTATTGACAGAGGCTGACAGTAAACATTCCTTAACTGACATCGGATGGGTAATCATAAATTCCTTCCTGGGCTGACCCCCATGTCTCTTATAGACAGAAGTCCACAGTAAACATTCCCTAATGAACTTATCCCTCCTAACAACCTTCCCCACAATTAAGACACATGTTACTAAGGGACACAATTGGGTTGGGTGGCTAGGCTTATAAAAGGCCCTGATGGTCATTAGCCTAGTATATATCTATGCCTAACAACCCCCCCCCCCCAATTTAGATGCACATGTTACCAGGGGATACATCTGGGTTGGGTTGCATGGCTAAACTTATAAAGGCCCTGGTGGTCATTAGTTTAGTATATACTTGTGAACAGCTATAACGTTTTCGTATATATCAATCCAAAAATGTAATTCTAGATTGGAAACCTCAAAAATCATTAAAAGCACAGTGAGTGAGAAACTGCTTCTTATAATGAAATTGTTAGTAACACCTCAAATTTCACGATGCAGTTTTTCCGAAACTAGTAATAACTGACAAAGTTAAGAGCCAGCATTGAGTTTGGTAGCAATTTTCTTGTAGCTAAAATAAATTTCAAAATCGGTATACTAACTTGTCAAAATGTCATCAACGGACTTCAATTCATGAACTTTTAATGATAACTTTATTTTAATATACCTATCTCTCCAAAAAAGATAGTATGAGGTTATCAGCTGTCCTTAAAACAGAATTAATTCAAAATACAGTAAGCAGGTATACTTGATCAGAAATATTTGTCCATAGGTATGGGACATTCTTTCTAAAAGTCATGCAATAGGTATTAGGATCTTGTTCTAAAAAGCACTTGCTGGTATAGTATATATGCTGCATAATGTATTCCCTAAATTGTCCTTTAGTTTTGTTTCCATTACCTTCTGTCTCCTAAATTCGTGATCAGCGCTAGTTTATCATTTACCCTAACTTCCTGCTAGGGTCACCAACCCATTCACCTAGATGCACTTTCCTTGATGAACATGTTCTTTATACATTACAAAAACTATAAAACTGATAACAAACAAAGGCCAATTCTTCTTCTTCTTTCGGCTTTTCTCAGTTAGGGGTCGCCACAGCGGATCACCTGTCTGCTCATGATTGGCAGTGGAGTTTTACAGTGTCGAGTTGCCAGCCCGACGCCCAACCTTCCACAGAAGGCATACATACGCACACACTCACACCTAGGGCCAATTTAGAGTGTCCAATCCACCTACAGCATGTCTTTGGGATGTGGGAGAAAACCGGAGCACCCAGAAGAAACCCACGCGACCACAGGGAGGACATGCAGACTCTGCACAGAAGGCACCACAGCCGAGGATTGAACCGGAGAACCTCTTGCTGTGAGGCGACAATGCTAAACGCTGCACCACCGCGGCCGCCTTAAAGAAAAAAGACCAATAAGACTGCAAATTTAATGAACAGATCTGATGCACAGGCAAACAGGAAAAAATTATTGCAGGTCACCTAGGCCTCACTTCAGTCAAAGACCTTTCTCCATCCCAGGCTTCAAAATCCATAAATAATGTTTCAAGATAGTGGCATTATTATCAGGGGGAAACTACTTAACACAGAAATACAAACACACACACACACACACACACACACACACACACACACACACACACACACACACACACACACACACACACATGACTCAGTAAAAAAAGACCCAAATACCAGAAGCACACAACCCACCTCAAATATATAACTAATCCATATACAACTAATATTAAAAAAATAAAACAGAAATCATACTTTTCACAGCAGCAAAAACAACAATAACAACAAAAGCATTTAAATAGCTTACTTGATCAGGAATGATAAAAGGCATCCAAAACGTAAAAAAAAAACTCATGGTAAAAGTGAATGCATAAGTCTCATAAACAGAAAATGAAGCACTATAAAAAATGACAGAAAGTGAATTACATGAAAATAAGAAAAGCAGACTCCATAGTAAAAGGAAGAGAAAGTCAACCACTCTAGTATAGGTGCCATAATACAGACACAAACACATGCACATAAATATATATATGGATCTAGGACTTTTGAACGAAAGTTCAAAAGCCCGAATCCATTACCACCGAACACACTTGAACGAAATCAAAATCAAAAAGCGATTTCGTTAAAGTATGTTAAAAAAAAAATACGAAATCTACTTGCATGCAGGGGGGCAAGCCCCTCTGCACCCCCGATATGGGGGCATGCACCCCCCTACTTTAATATTCTCAATCCAAGGTCGCACTACAGTGGGGAAAAGGGAATTTTCCCTTACTGCACCATAGTATTACCGGAACAACAATCTTACTTACTCAAAAGTGCTGCTTCAGTGAACAGCACTTTCACGCAAGTATGCTCACCAAATTGGGATTCGGTGAAAGATGCAGTTGAGCATCTGTACAGATCCCATATATATATATATATATATATATATATATATATATATATGTGTGTGTGTGTGTGTGTGTCTGTGTACAGTGGATATAAAAAGTTTTACACACCCCTATTAAAATGCTAGGTTTTTCTGATGTAAAACAAATGAGACCACAGTAAATCATTCCAAAACTTTTCCCACCTTTAATGTGACCTATAACCTGCACAATTCAATTGAAAAACAAACAAATCTGTCGGGGGGAAAAATATAAAAAATTAAAAACGTACAATACTCTGGTTGCATAAGTGTGCACACCCTTAAACTGATACTTTGTGGGTGTGCACACTCTTAAACTAACACTTTGTTGAAGCACCTTTTGATTTAATTACAACATTCAGTCTTCTTGGGTAGGAGTCTATTAGCATGGCACATCTTGACTTGGCAGTATTTGCCCACTCTTCCTTGCAAAAGCACTCTAAATCTGTCAGCTTGCGAGGGCATCTCTTATACACAGCTCTCTTCAGGTCACCTCACAGATTTTCTTTTGGATTTAGGTTTAGGCTCTGGCTGGGCCATTCCAAAACTTTAATTTTCTTCTGGTGAAGCCATTATTTTGTTGATTTAGATGTATGCTAGGGATCATTGTCATGTTGAAAGGTGAAATTCCTCTTCATCTTCAGCTTTCTAGCAGACGCCTGAAGGTTTTGGGTCAAAAGTGAGTGGTATTTGGAACTGTTTATCATTCCCTCCACCTTGACTAAAGCCCCAGTTTCAGTTGAAGAAAATCAACCACAAAGCATGATACTGCCACCACCATGCTTCACCGTGGGGGTGGTGTTTATTTGGTAATACAAAGCGTTGCTTTTGCACCAAACATACCTTTTGGAATTGTGGCCAAAAAGTTCAACCTTGGTCTCATCAGACCATAACACATTTTCACATATGCTTTTGGGAGACGATGTATTATTTTGCAAATTTTAGCTGGTCCTGGATGTTTTTCTGTGTAAGAAAAGGCTTCCGTCATGCAACCCTACCCCATAGTCCAGACATATGGAGAATATGGGAGATTGTTGTCACAAGTAGTACACAGCCAGTACTTGCCAGAAATTCCTGCAGCTTCTTCAGTGTTGCTGTAGGTCTCTTGGCAGCCTCTCTGACCAGTTTTCGTCTTGTCTTTTCATCAATTTGAGAGACGTCTAGTTCTTTGCAACATTGCTGTTGTCCTACATTTTCACCACTTTTTGATGACTGTCTTCACTGTGTTCCATGGTATATCCTATGCTGTGGACATTTCTTTGTATCCTTCTCCTGACTGATACCTTTCAACAATGAGATCCCTTTGATGCTTTGTAAGCTCTCTGCAAACCATGGCTATTGTTGTAGCAGGCAACTGAGTAAATGTCAGGAAAATCCTACTAGGACAGCTGAACTTTATTTGGGGTTAATCAGAGTCTCTTTAATTGATGGCAGGTGTGTACCCAAGAAGACTGAATGCTGTAATTAAATCAAAAAGTACCTCAACAAAGTATTTAGTTTAAGGGTGTGCACACACAACAAAGTATTAGTTTAAGGGTGTGCACACTTATGCAACCAGCATATTGTACTTTTTTCAATTTTGTATATTTTTTCCTCTAACAGATTTGTTTGTTTTTCAATTGAATTGTACAGGCCACATTAAAGGTGGGAAAAGTTTTGAAAAGATTTCTTGTGGTCTCATTTCTTTATCACAAACACTTGGCATATCCACTGTATATATTTTTATCTGTTTACACACACACACACACACACATACACACACACACACACACACACACACACACACACACATATATATATATATATATATATATATATATATATACACACACACACAATGTATATATATGTATATATATATATATATATATATATATGTGTGTGTGTGTATATACACACATAACTGTGCGTGTAAATATATATGTATGTATATATGTAAATTAATGGATCAACTCTACCTTTGGTCAACATTTGTTTAGCCAACAAAATTTTATCAACTAAACAGATGATCAACAGGTATGCAACATTGCACAATTCTTGGGGTAAAGAGATTAGCAGGGAAGTGGAGTGCAGGGGTGGGGCTTGCCCCCTGCAAAAAATGATTTTATGTTTTTACTGTAAATTTTGTATGTGCTACGATTGTTGATTGGCGCATGCATAGTAACATATCTCCTTTGTAAACATCCAGATTTGGAAGTTTCGTTAAATTTCAGTACATCTAAATGTAAAAATATATCTTTTAATATACGCACATATATAATAGTAAGCACCTGCTACACACTGGATGACTTAATTGATATTAAATTAAATAAGGCAACAAGCAAAACTTCAGCTAAACCAGCTTAAGAAAAATGACGGGGTGGGCTTTACTGATTTTATATATATATATATATATCTATCTCTCTCTCTCTCTCTATATATATATATATATATATATATATATATATATATATGGGTCCTCTTCAAATTACCGAAATGCCAGTTCGCCGACACGCGGAAGAGGAACGCGAAAGGACTGACAGCGCAGTTGACCGACATGCTGAAATCCTGACAGCTGGAAGACCGACAAGGGGAATGTGTAAGCGCGACTTGGTAAGTATGCGCTAGTGAGGGATTTAGGATTAGGGAGCAGACAGGTAAGTGTGCAATAGTGAGGGATTTAGGGTTAGGGTGTGTGAAAGGTGAGTGTGCGGTAGTGTCGGAGTTAGGGTTTGGGTAATGTAAGTGTGTGTTAGTGACGGGTTTATGTTTTAGGGTGGGTTAAGTAAGTTAGGAATAGGGTGCAGGTAGGGTAAGTGTCTGGTACTGTCGGACCTTAGGGTTAGGGGTGGGTTAAGTGAGTTAGGGTTAGGGTGCAGGTAGGGTAAGTGTACGGTAGTGTTGGACCTTAGGGTTAGGGGTGGGTTAAGTGAGTTAGGGTTAGGGTGCAGGTAGGGTAAGTGTCGGATCTTAGGGTTAGGGGTGGGTTAAGTGAGTTAGGGTTAGGGTGCAGGTAGGGTAAGTGTGCGGTAGTGTCGAACCTTAGGGTTAGGGTTAGGGCTAGTGGATATGTAATGTAGTGTAATGTGTTGTTTACGTGTAGTGTGTCGGTGTAATGGTGTTCGGTGTTTTGCGTTGTCGGTATTGTGTGTTGTCGGTTGTTTGGTGTCGGTGGTTTGTGTGTCGGCGAACTGGCGTGGCGGTGTTCTAAAGTAGACCCATATATATATATCTCACATTTTATATTTATATATCTAAAGATATACATTTATATGTATGTATATATATATATATATATATATATATATATATATATATATATATATATATATGCACACACACACACACACACACATATATATATATATATATATATACACACACACATTTTATATATATATATATATATATATATATATATATATATATATACATACACACACACACACACACACTTACACCCATATGTAGGTATGCACACGTCTTTCATTTCTTGGAAGCTGCCAACAAAATGATTACTCTTGGGAATATTTTTGAAGCTGTGTAATGTATAAAGTGTTTACATATCTGTGAAACACTGTGCTACTGATATTTAAGGCTTATCTTCCAGACTCGTTCACCTACTAGTATTCACTTATGGAGTGAAGTATATTTATGAAGTAATTTCCTGTAATTCTAAGTCACAGCAAATGTAAGTGTGCTGCTTAGTTATAAATGATATATCACAGCCCTTGTAGTAATGATCCTGTTACGCATATGTCTAGTGTTATTGTTACTACCTCACACAAGTAAATTTCGCATTATATTGAAAATAAAGGTGTTATTGATGATATTAAACTAACTCTAAATAACTTACTTTACTGTCTTGAGAAATTAATAATACATGAATGATTGCTCCTGATGTGCTGCACAAAA
This sequence comes from Protopterus annectens, assembly GCF_019279795.1. Taxonomy (NCBI): domain Eukaryota; kingdom Metazoa; phylum Chordata; order Ceratodontiformes; family Protopteridae; genus Protopterus; species Protopterus annectens. The sequence goes on along the minus strand of NC_056726.1, from coordinate 499,952,796 downwards.
CTGACACCCATTTACAGATGCAGCAGCGTAATCACACATTACAGTTTGACAGAACCGTGTCTTAAATGACTACCCTGAATTGTTGCGTCTTTCGGCTTTTCCCGGTTAAGGGTCCCCACAGCGGAACTCCAGTCCGCTAATGACTGGCAGTATATTTTTATGTGCCGAGTTGCCTATTTCACATCAAATTCTACACAGTAAATAAAAAATTATGGAAGGAAACATGAAACAGAGTACAAATCCAACAGCTGTTGGATTTGTACTCTGTTTTGTGTTTCCTTCCACATTTTACTAGTGACCTACCCATTGGGTACCATTTCGTTTATGTAAATAAAAAATTATAACCATGCACAAAGATTAGTTAAAATGGACATGACAATTTTAAGTTAAAATACACTAGAAAACATAATTATCATATATATATATACTACTAAATGTAAAATTACATCTGTAAAAAATATAGATACCCATTTTAAATCAAGATGGGACTTGGGGAGTGTGCACTGTGCCAATATTGGCACATTTTCAAGCATTGTTAGACAGGAACTGGAACAGCACCCCTGGGGGTGGTACACCTCTCAATTGTCCCTGATTTTGGCTCCAAATTTACGATGTAGGTGACCTGGGTTCAATAAGCAGCTTGGGCATCTGAGGCACTGGCAGTGAGGGATGTGCATGTCGATCCCAGGAGGGAAGAACATTCATCTAGTACTCTCCGAGGGCGGCCTGGTCCGGGAAGAGAGGGATCGACCCTCAGCTGATTCTGTGATGGGTATATCGAAGGGATAGGGACAAGAGAGCAGGTCATAACAAAAAAATCCCATCCCTTTACAGAAGCAGTTACTGCAAGATGCCCTTAAGTTCTACTCTGGCTCCAGTCTGACAAATAAAAATTGGAGTTAGTCTAGGGGATGAAAAGAAGGGATGGTAGACTCATTGGATGGGGACACTGGGGTAGAAGACTAGAAAGCATGAAGCCAGAGGGAGAACAAAAAAAGAAAAATTTGGCTATGTCCCTACTAAACCTGACAATTTTGGAAGAAAAGGTTGTGGTGGATTACAATAATGGCAATAATTAGAGTTACATATGACTTTTACTTCAGAGAATGTAATTTAAATAATACCTGCTTATTAAATTAGTTTCAACAGTACTTGAAGAAATGTCACCACTGAAGAAATGTATTTCTTTCTTTTCTGAAGAAATGTCAAGCAGAGATCTTTATTTCGCCACTGAAGAAAAAGTCCAAAAGTGACCAGACAAACTCCGTAACTACTGTAGCTGTTATACTCTGTCTCAGAACAAATTCTTGCCAAACAGTTAAGTCTGTCAGAGCTATTTCAATTCTATTATAAACACATCTAGGCAGATGAACAGACTAAGGCACACTTAGTCTAAGACGTCACTACTAAGTGAAACATATTGTCCAGTTTATATACTCTTTTCAACCAATGTTAGTTTTAATGTCCTTGCTCTTCTGGTTTCTGTCTGTGTCATGAAAAAGTCCATGGCTATTTCATGCCCTTTTTTGGTCCTCGCTGTATCTGGAGACTTCACAAAAGTCTCTCCAAGTCATCTTTGTGTCACTTGACCTGTCTGCATTTTATTTATTTATTTCTGCATCTGAAAGCCAAGAAAGTCAACTTCCTTTTTTCTATAACAGGATGCATTTACAGTAAAGCCTACAGCTACATGTTATTAATATCTAAGCTGAACATGTACAAAAAATAACTGTTCTTGAAAGCAAGCCATATTATTTTGAAAACTGCTGTTTGGCCTTGCACATTTCTTTCACTGTAAACAGTATAATTTTGGGGAAAAACATTTTAATTTACACAATATCTATCAGTACTAATATTTAAAAAAAATATGTTCCTATTTCTGGATTTGTCCTGTTCTCAACTATTACTGACTTTGTCTCAAATGTTAAATCTGCCTCTTTTAATCCCTTGTAAAACTAGTGGCCTTTGGAGAAAGGTGGTGACAAAGTAAATAATGACAATAATTACAGGTGTAGGCATATTTTACTTCAGGAACTGTACATTAATTCACACTCTATTATTATATCAACATCTCAAAAAGTGTCCCTGATTATTTCTGGATGTGTCCCCAGTTCTGATAAGGTATGTCTTGATTAAACGGATAGCTATGAGGTAAGCAAGCAAATTACGGCATGCAGTAAATTCGTACCTCTCAACTGTCCAGACTATCGCAGAATGTCCATCTTTTTGCCTCTTATTTTTGGTCTGTTCCTTATGGTTTTCTGGCAAATCACTGATGACTGAAATCACTAAATAATTATATAGATTTGAATTTCACACTTCATATCCTTCGGAAACTGTATGTTAACATAACACAAATCCTATTATTCTATCAGCTT
>NC_056726.1:499930418-499942918 GCF_019279795.1 Protopterus annectens | reverse complement strand
AAAAACATGGAAGGATAAAGCTTTTAGGGAGAAGGAAGGATGAAGTATGAAAAGGTGGCAAAGAAAAGCTAGGAAAATAATGTTACATTAGGTAAAACGTAATTGTAAACTAGTGATATATTTCAGAAATAGAGGTGAAGTTTACATGGATGACAAGGGTAGGATAGTGAATTAGGATTTATTTTATTTTTTTGCAATAATCTTGAAAGTATGTGTAGCTGTGAGAGTGACTATAAGTTGAAAGTTAGTGTGCTTGAGTGCAGTATATCAGTTCATTCCCCTTTTGATTTGGTTATAAATGTTTTAGTGTTGTATTTACTATAGAGCTCCAGTGTTTCACAATACAGATCGAGAAGAGTGAATCACAATAGCATTATGTTGACTTATGGTAATAGATTTTGGCTCGGGCATCTGAGTTGTATTTTTTGTAGAAGATTTATTAACTGTGATATTCTTGAGTTTAGCATACTGTGGGTTTAAATAGCATACTGTGGAGAGCTTTAAGATGGGAGTATGTCAGATTTTGAGTTTTATTAATAGTAATGGTGTTCTGTGAAGTAGGTTTTCAGCAAATTTTGCATATAGCATTGATCCACTTTATTTAGTTTTGTGTGTGTTTATTTGTTTGCAAGAAATGTAGAGGCATTTTGGAAAGATGGAAGTAGACATATTTCTGCAGCTGTGGGAAGAGGGTGTTTGACATGTGTATCTTTCCTTGTTTCTGATTGTTTTGGATCTAACATTGTATGTGTGCATGTCTATATTCCAAATATTTACAGATATGGACCCGTATTCAAATTAGTTTATAACAGTTCGACTTATTCCTTGGAGTGTTGTTTAGAGTTTTTACAGAGAAAAGGTTTTATTTTGAAGATTTTCCTGAGTATAAAATAGTTTGGTTTCTTAAGTAATTGGGAATTCAACTAGTGCTTGAGAGAGTTTTAAATGATTCTTCCTTTTTTTTTTCTTGCTGAAAAAGTTTTTATTTTCAAAATATAATTGAATGACATCCATAGTATTAGTATATAACTTCTAAATAACTATGTGTACATTATTTATCCATCTGTACCATTATTTCTAGATATGACCAACCGGTTATCCGAGAACGTCTGTTCATTTATTGCATAGTGTCAGTTAATAAGACTTTTTTTTTTTCCATGGGTTGATGACCAATGGCTTAGGATGAACCCTTAATTCTTTAATTTGAATTTCCATCAGCGCTGTGTCTTCAGTAGGTTATAGAAGTCTTCCAGAGTTGGTAAAGTATTTGTATTCCATCTTCTAGTAATACACTTATTTGATATTGCAAGTATTGTCCATAATAAATACATATTAGTCATGTTCAATTGAGGACCTTCGTTCACATTTAACAATATAAGAGCTTTAGATAATATGAACGAATCATTAAATAAAGCTTGTAGAAAGTTTTTTATATATATATATATATATATATATATATATATACCATTCCAATAAACACAATCATAGAAAATATGATTCCAGTCTGCTTTATAAACTTGTTCACACCTCCAACGTATTCCATTTGAGGAGAGATTAATTCTACCAGGGTTTAAAAATACTCTATATGTAAGCATTTCCAATTTAAATATTTTCCAGTATTGTGTAACAAGACGTATTCAGTAATAAGATATTTAATTTGATTTCTTCAGTTAACTGTAGTGAGTGTCCTTTTGTTATATATTTCCAAAATGTTATTTTGGGATTTGTTTTGCATTTTATCAATAGTTTGTAAAATTTTGAAATACTACTTCCCATATCAAAATCCTTATGTGATTTTATATAAGTATTTCATAAGTTTAGGCATCTCTTTAAATGAAGAGTTAATTATGCTGCATAAATCTTGAATATGACAGAATGCTTTGTATAATCAGCCAATCTTGTTGTGGAATTGTGTATGTTGTTGTTTGTGTATCAGAACTTTAAGGTCTTTGATACACTGAAACCAACAAACAAATCCTTTCTGTTCCCATGAATTAATTATTTCTCGATATGTGTTATGTGGGTAATTCTTTGTGAGAGTGAATGGCGTTAAAATGTCAACCCAAATATACTTAGTATATTCCAGGGTATATTGAACTTACTTAATATTTGGAATTTTTTCCATTAATCAAACTCATTTATTAATATTACAGTTAATTCTTTCCAATTTGCAGAGTAATTTGGATTTATCCAATCTGTAATAGTTTTAGATATGGATGCCTTTGTGTATGTTTCAATGTCGGGAAAATTAATTCCTCCCTGTTTCCATGGTCTAATATGATGTATTAAGGCTATTCTGTTTCTTATGGGATACCAGGCATGAGTTAATTTGTATTGAGTGTATTCCTTTCTGGGGGCAACTGTATAGCCAATGCTATATATAGAATCTTAGGTAGTAAAACCATTTTTATTAATTGTAGTCTATCTTCAAATGTTAATGTTCTTTTAAATGATTTTTGAGTGGTTACTTTAAGTTCTTTTAAGGATGTTGCTTTACAGATCAAGGCAGTTCAATGTACTAAACTGACATTTGTAACTGATTTTTGGTGTAAATTTTAGAGTAGAAGACTCAAAACCGATATCTGGGATTCCTGCTTTGGTAGGTGGAGGAATTGTGCTTTTTGTCTAGGGTAATTTTCAAACCAGAGTACTCTCTCTCTGCTTAAAGTTTAATATGGTTGTTCCATTTAGAATTTGACGTGAGATGAAGTTAAAGGGAGGCTACATGGTGTCTTTGATTTTAAGTGGGTTGAGATGGTCTTGAAAAGAGAGTAAAACGGATTTGGAGTTCATGTTCAGTATTGCATAATGAGTTTTTATGAGGTGAACTAAAATTTGCTTATTTATACACTTCTCATATTTTTGAGAGAGGTAGAATAGCTACTGATATCTTGACTGAAAGCACGGTAGAACTTAAAATTTGCTTATTTATACACTTCTCATATTTTTGAGAGAGGTAGAATAGCTACTGATATCTTGACTGAAAGCACGGTAGATCTCAAGTTCTACAAGTGCTAACTGAAAACAGCGAAGACCACCAGCAATCCTGCAAGTGCAAGATTGCGACTAAATGTTTTCATCTCTTAGAGTTCTGATGTCTCTGTTAACTGTCATAAAGGTGGTGGCTGTGTAAATACATTGGAATGCAAGGAATTATTATTGCAATTAATACACACTGCCAGCACAGATCTGGGTTTAGATTATTTTATTTATATTGCAAGTGCACTGAAGTGTACGTCATTATGAGGAACGTTCCTCGTTTTGACTCTTAAATCCATGTTCCTAGCTGCTCCATATTGAAAGGGTCTGCAACATCAGTGTTAAGAATTTTTTTTAAGCCATGATAAATGTTGCTTAATCTTATTTCATAAAGAGCTTTTGTAATTATAAAGTAACCCAGTTTAACTGTCGTGTTTTCCTCCTACTTGAAGTTATTTGTAAGTTGCTAGCATGTGTTCCACATTTTACCCATTTGTCCTACATTATGCAAAGGTAATACTCCACATTTTGGCGATGTAAAGTTTCGAGCTATCCGGAGGAGAACAACACTTTTTTTTTTTTGAAGCAAACATTATGTTCATAGGTGTATAGTTTTAAAATGTTGATAACATAATTTATATTTTATAGTATACATTTGCTTTATCAGTGTTTTATACAGTGATCATTTTGAGGTAGGGAGCAAATCCAAATTTAGTTACAATATTAATGTTTGCAAGTGATTCACAGCCATTTTGTGTGTGTAAATATAAATATATATATATATATATATATATATATATATATATATATAAGTGCGACTGAGTAGGAGCGCTTTTTCAGCAGAGGCCCTATGGAGAAAATCTCCTAAGTATTACAAAACATTTAAGAATAATTGTTTTACAGTTTATTTTAAATACAAAAATAGTTTAAAACATTGGTCAAGAGTAGGTACAAGTTTTGACAATGAAATAATAGAAATTTTAGCCAGTTTGTAGAGTGATTAAAGGTAAGTTGGTAATATTATATTAAGTAAGTGAAAAGCAGGCTTATGATATATTTAGGGAGAAAACAATGGGAGACAAACTGATAGAAGTAAGGAAGTGAGTGGAGAATAAAGAGATTTAGGTTAGAAATAGGTATTTGTACACATTTAGGGATATAGTTTATCCTGGTGTTGAGCAAGAACACAGACAGGTTTTGACTAGGAAGCCTTTCGGAATGGTTTTGAAGGATGGGAGTGGGAGTATTGACCTGATGGATAGAGAGAAGGAGTTCCAGGCCTTAGCAACATGGTATGACTACAGACAATGCCCAGCAGATATTAATAGGTTTATGAACAGACTGGACTTTTTCGTCATTGGATCATAATGACCCAACTAGGAGCATAGTTGGATAGAATGTTATTCAGTGATGGACAAGCAGATGGATTCTCGATAGTCGTATTTAGTGATGGTTGCTGGGGTGGTTCTAACCAATTTTGGATTTTTAGTGCTGTTCAGTAATGAGTTTGAAAGGAGTATTTGCTGCAAATTTAGAAATTTTGTTATAACATTGCTCTGGTTTTGATTTTCGTGATGCTTGAAGGTTAATAAGGATGGGAGCAGCATAAAGAAGTGTGGGTAGGAGATGTGTAGTGGCAAGTGTAGCTTTAGTTGCTTCGGTGATAAGTTTTTGGCTCTATAAAGCATCCCTAGTTTTTGATGTTTTTCTTATGCAAGTTTGTATATGCAGGTTGAATTTGATTATCATCTCTAATAATTTGCAATAAGAAGTGACCAGTCATATTATCGAGATTTTTTTTTTTTTTTTTTATGGGAGAGTGATTTGATGGGGAAAGTAGCATTTTTTTAACGGTTGTGAGTTAACAAAGCCATGTTTAGCTGCTGTTAAAGCTTCCTGAGTAATTTTTTGGAGGTGTGCCATATTGTCAAATGTGCAAATGTGTGAGGGAGGCCTGTTGTGTGGAGGGTGTTGATGACAGTGTTGCAGGAAGGGACCAAAGATAGACCCTTGTGGTACACTGGTGGTAACTGGGAGGTATGAAGAGAGGGTGGAGTGCTATGTTACTGACTGATACCAATTGGATAGTTAGTTTATGAATCATAGAAGGATGGGCTGTGAAAGACATAATGAAGTAGAAGTTTACACAACAACAAAAGTACAAAATACTTCAAAACAACGAACACAGATAGCAGTTCCACACTGAAAATGCTGAGACGTACTTTTAATAATTAGCAGTTTTCACAGGTTCACCAAATAAATCCAACAGACCAAAAACAAGAACAGTAATGTTAAAGCGCTTTTTGTCCGGATATTATCCGGACTTCTTCAGAACACTGTTTTAAAAAACCCTTGTTACATGACATCATCAAATGGGCGTTGTTACTCGCATCCGATTTCTTAAAAGAACCATACACACATATTTTAAAAAATTGCCCAATAATTACTTACCCTCATAAAACCCATAAAAATCTTTAAAAATCTTATAACCATAATAAAAGTTCATCAATTCTTATTAAATAAATAAAATGAAATACAATAGAAACATCACTGAAATGCAAAGCGTACATGTGGCAAGTTGTACCAATACAGCTAAGTAGCACAGGTAATGAAGGCTAGTCACCACGAAGCTATAGTTAACCTAACATGGCTGGAAAACCCCTTAACATATCTAATACATGGCAAACAAATAACCTAAACTAGACTGAGTGTCATTATTTAAAATCACTAACAAGTATGTATAGAACCCTTATTGTATATTACCATTAACTAATCCTATAAACAGATACATAAACATCCAGAGATTTATGTACTCAACAACACTGCTTTTACAGGAATAACATACTAGCAGCATCATATTACTACATCGCACCATATAAAAAAATAATATATGGTACGTCATGTTAGTTATCATTCCTATTACCTAGTTAGTCGATGGAACAGCCATAAACCTAAAACCTCTCTCTCTCTCATAAGAACCAACACCAAAAATGTATGTTGTCTAAGCTAATTTGATCGAGTAGTAATACTCGCTAAATAAAAACACCTAAACAATAATATGCAGAGGTGATAAATGTGTAATAACCAATTCTAACAAAATTCATCTGCATGGTCCAAGGGGAATTTCTAACAAGATTAAAGACTACTAAATATATATTAATAAATGCTGTCACCTACACCCATCTAATCAAACAGAAAATGGGTAAAAGTCTATGTCTCTCTCTCTCTCTCTCATATCTATATCTATATCTATATATATATATATATATATATATATATATATATATATATAACACACACACAGGACTAACATTAAAGCAGTCAACATTATACTTTTATTATTTAAATTAAAATATTTCATATTTCTATATATTTAATATTTATATGGAGTAAGTTTCATTTAAACCTGGATGATTACAGGCATCAAGCCTAAGCTGCCAACATAACTCACTTTTTTCAAGTAATAACTTGACCACATGCTCTTCTCCTACCCTCTTAATATTTTGTGATGAAATTTGAGTTATCACTTTAAATTTGAAATAGTGGTCCTGGTTGGTTTCACAATGTCTAGCTAAGGCATTATCTAATTTATGCCTCTGGATAGCATACATATGTTCGTATATTCTTTCTTGTAATCTACAATCGGTTTTACCGATTGTAGAAAGCTGGACAACCTTGGCACTGTGCCAAATAAACCACTGATTTACTGTTACAGTTGAACTTATCTTTAACAAAGTAAGTCTTATTCCTGATCCAAAACCTATTTCCTATATCGATATATCTACAATAACATCTATACATGCCCGCATTCATCTTTATTGTCTTCGATGGCAATTCCATTAAACCTTTTAAATTTAGGCCCCTCCTATAGGTAATATTAGGGTAATTCCCTATTTTATTATAAATTTCTCCATCCATAGACAAAATGGGCCAAAATTTCCTAATAATTTTTTGTATTTCTTCCGCTGTTGGGCTAAATGTAATTATTGATGTATGTGAATAGGTATTTACATAATTACTCCTTGCATCAATATTATTTGCTTCAGTGTTGACCTCTTGTTGACTAAATGCTTCTAACATCAATGACTCCCCTCCATCATGTTTACTTAAAATAGGTTTATAAGTACCTTCATATCTTTTAACCTGTACTTCATTGATCACCTTGGATAGGAGACTACTAGGATAACCCCTGTGCAAAAACATGTTTCTTAATTTTTCGCACTCTACCCTGAAATCATCTTCTAGGGTAGTCATTCTTGCAGCGCTTACTAGCTGTCCCTTTACCACTGAATTTTTCTGGTGTAAGGGATGAGAACTAGTAAAAGTGCACTCCACCCTGAAATCATCTTCTAGGGTAGTCATTCTTGCAGCGCTTACTAGCTGTCCCTTTACCACTGAATTTTTCTGGTGTAAGGGATGAGAACTAGTAAAAGTGCAAAAATGAATTTAAATAGGTGGTTTTCCTATAAATCATAGCTATGTATATTTTGCTCTATAGCTCTATAGTGTTCTTCTCAAGTTCCACATCCAAGTAATGCATTTTGTGTTCTTGAAATTCCATGGTGGATCTCAAAAATGTTACTGTTTTAAATCCACCAATTTTTTTGCTATTTGGAAGCCACCCTCCACAATTAAGGAAGATGTCATCCAAAAATCTTGTGTAGAACACTATTCTTTTCATCCACATACTGTTGAAAACAGTTATTTTCCCAGTAAGCCATCACCAGGTTCATGAAGCTAGCTCCACAAGGGGAACCCATAACGATCCCCATTTTTGTGGCAGTAGAACTTGTCGTCAAAGGTAATTATTCTTTAAAATAATGCCCAACAGTTCCTCCACTAATCTCAGGTCATTATCGGTTGCACCCTTAGCTCTAATAAAGTCTAATACCCATTCCATACCCATGTCTTGTGGAATCGATGAATAAAACACATTTTTTAAGGATGGTGTCTACAACCTTTGCACAAGGGTATGTAATGGATTGCCTTGCATCAACCAATGCTCTCATTGGTGGGTCCTGGGTCCTCTTGTGGATTTCAGGTGAACCAAATACACGGGGTAGCCTCGGTGATAGAATTGTGAGGCAGTTATTAAGTTGAACGTCTATTATACCATCTATAAACAGGTCATTTAATAAACATTCTAATTCTATTATATGCAATGTTTCAGTTCATTCAGGCTTACTACCTCATATGTGTCTTTTTCCAAAATTTCTAACATTTTCTTAACATAATGTTCTAAATTCATCATCACTAGGACACCCCCTTTATCGGGTTTCATCAACCGGATGGGAAGGCTATGGAATGATAATAAAAATCTTTCTTCCACAGACATGTTAATATTCCTTTGTGCTCCTTTTCCTATTATTATTTTTTGCTAAAAATTCCCTAAATTCATGTTCACATAATAATTCAAACATATTAATCAATGTATTAACAGGTGGATTAAAGGTACTAGTAACCCTAAGTTCATCTTGTCTACTTGTTGAATTACCTAACAACACAACCAAATTCACCTTCCGTATGAAAAGCTTGAAATCAATCAACAACTCCACCAAGACATACTTATTTGTTAGTACAAATGTCAAATCCTTAGAGAATAACTCAACAAGGGAACTGTGTAATTGTAGATGTTAAAATCACCTCCTTTATTAACAAACAATCTACAATGATGTGTTACTTCTGATCTAATCAATGGATAGTCATCCAAATTCAGTTCCTCTTGTTGCTGAGTGTATTGTAGGTTCTTTGGGGGTAATATACATTCGAGGACCATTTGTTCCCCCTCCCTCCTCTGTAGTTTTTTTGTTGTGGTTTTTGTTGTGATTGAAGTTGTTGTGGGTAACCATCCCTTCTATTAGGATTCGTCTGAAAGTTATCCAAGTCCACTTCTGCACTAATGTAATGACCACTGTCATTACCATTTTGGCCTTGATTCCAATTGGTCCTTGATGCTGATGGAATTTCTTGATCAAGGGATATTCTTGTGCTAGGAGGGGTTACTCTGTTAGGCTTCCCTTGGTGGTATCCTACCCCCTGCGAAGATGGTGGTTTTGGGTAAGCAGTACCCTCTCCATACGCCTTTAAGTCTCTCTGCAGTTTATTTTTGTTGTCTTAAGCTTTTCAAGTTGTTGAGCTATACTAGTAAAAATACGGTTATAGTCGTACTGATAAGGACTAAATACAATATAATTTTTAATATCAACTTCCAACAATAAAATGTCACTAGCTAGGTTGTTTATTTTTTGATCCTGTTTCGACATGCATTTAAGTACTTCTAACCCTTGGTTATTAAATAGTGCCACAAGTTCTTTGTGAAAATAAGACCCTGTTTCAAGGCCTGTCAGGTATTGCCAATACCTCAGGCCCTTTGTCACTATTTTCTCTCTAATGCATTTGTCAAAATAATTAAGTTCCAACTGAAGCTTCTTGACTTTTAAAATGTTAGCATCAAATATTTTAAATTTTTCAGTAATACTCACATTTATCTCATCATGGGCTTCTGTATTGGAATATACTTGTTGGTTATCCAGGTTTACTTTGCTACTTAACCAATTAGTAATGTCCTGTGTAGCAGTTAAACCAGGAATTGAGAGTCCACCGTTTGATTTACTTGTTTGCCTCTGGTTATCCATGTTCGCCGCATTATTACCACTAACACCGCTACCAAATTGTAAATGCATTTGTTGTACCTGTTCGGCCACTACCGGACAGGTAGTTGTAGGCATAGAAGTCATTGCCACATTCAAAGAACCAGGACTCCGTCCATTCACATCCAAAATCCGGTCGACCTTTGCAGTTAAGCGTTCTAACCGCTCATTCGTCAATTCAATAAGTTGAGTCAAATTACCTCTTTCCATCTCCTCACTTTGAGTCGGCGTTTCAACACTCATAGCGTGGCAAACTGCTCCTGTTATCAAACTCAGTCCACATACCAACGAAACGAAAGTACAAAATGCTTCAAAACAACGAACACAGGTAGCAGTTCCACACTGAAATGCTGAGATGCCCTTTTAATAATTAGCAGTTTTCACAGGTTCACCAAATAAATCCAACTAACCAAAAACAAGAACAGTAATGTTAAAGCGCTTTTCGTCCGGATATTATCCGGACTTCTTCAGAACACTGTTTACATGAAAGGTCTGGTTTAAAAACCCCTAGTTACATGACATTGTCAAATGGGCATTGTTACTCGCATCCTATTTCTTAAAAGAACTATACACACATTTTTAAAAAATTGCCCAATAATTACTTACCCTCATAAAACCCATAAAATCTTTAAATCTTATAACCATAATAAAATTTCATCAATTCTTATTAAATAAATAAAATATTATACAATAGAAACATCACTGAAATGCAAAGCAGTACATGTGGCAAGTTGTACCTATACAGCTAAATAGTACAGGTAATGACGGCTAGTCACCACCAAGCTATAGTTAACCTAACGCAGCTGGAAAACCCCTTAACATATCTAATACATGGCAAACAACCTAAACTAGATGGAATGTCATTATTCAAAATCACTAACAAGTATGTATAGAACCCTTATTGTATATTACCATTAACTAAGTAGAAGTTTGCTGTGGCAAACTGGTGAAGGCTTTAGACAAGTCTAGAAATAAGGAGGTGACTGGTTTGCTGTTATCTCAAGCTTTAGTGACCATATGGACCCCAGCCATAAATAAGCTATACAACAGAAGGAGGAAGCTACTACATGACAGAGCAAAATCCCAAAAAGGGAAGGCCTCTCTGATCAGTACTAGCAAGAAACTACGATCCCTCCATAAAATCATCTAAGGCCAGCTTCGAAAGAAAAATTGCACAAGATGCTAAAGATAATTACAAGGCCTTCTTCTTTAGTTATTTCAGGAACCTGGGTGGCAACTCCCAGATATGCCCTGAGTTAGTGCAAAATGACAAAAAATACACTGTACCCACAGACATTGCCAACATCCTGGCAGACCGTTCAGTGCAAACTTCTCCCTGCCTTTCCCCCCAAAAGAGCAAATGTCTGTCCCAACAGAGTGTAGCCTCCCTGACATCACAGATGCACAGGTGAGAGCTGCCCTCTCCAAAGCAAAAAACACAGCATCAATGGGACCGGACGGTGTCCCGGGCTGCGTCGTACATGAGCTCCAAGAAGAACTGAACCCTCACATAAAGTCAGTGTTCAATCTCAGCCTTACTACAGGATATGTATCCAAGGAATGGCGTACAGTAACAGTGGTCCCACTCCACAAAGGTGGTGCCACAACGGACCACAACGGACTCCGGAAGCTATCTGCCTATAAGCCTGACTAGCCTGGTTTGCAAAACTGTCATCATGGAACTCATAAACGAAGACATTGGGAACCTCCAAACACTGGATCCTACTCAATTCGGCTTTAAGGGCCGATCTTGCCTCTTGAACCTGGTCGACTTCTTTGAAACAGTCACCAAGGCCATAGATGAAGGGAAGGTAGTCCACACAGCCTACCTGGACCTCGCAGAAGCCTTCGACACAATACCCCACTCGGGCATCATAAATAAGCTCACCAACTTAAATATCAACCCCTATGTCACAAGATGGGCTGCAAACTGGCTCGGGGATAGAACCCACATGGTCAGAATTGCAGGTGCCATGTCAGACTCTAAACCAGTTACAAGTGGCATCCCACAAGGCTCAGTCCTGGGACCTCTCTTGTTCGGTATATATTTCTCTGAGGTATAGGCTAACACGGGAGGACTATGGCTGACCAAGTTTGCAGATGACTGCAGACTGGGTGACATACTCGACTCGTCGAATGACACAAGCATCCTCCAAAAGGGTCTCTCAGAGACGGATAACTGGTGCCAGAGCCATGGCCTAAAGCTAAATGCCAAAAAGTGCATAGTCATCCCCTATGGGAAAAACAAAGTGCCCACAAATTACCACATAGGTGGTAATCTATTAACTACGGAAGAAGTAATTAGGGATTTGGGGACCCAAGTAGATATCAATCTCTCCTTTGACAATCACGTTGCCAAAGTGGTTAGAAAGACCTTCTTGTGTAGCCCACCTTATCACGAAAGGGTTCACATCTAGATCAAGAGAGGTCATTGTGCCCCTCTACTCATCAGGCCCATAATTGAATACAATGCCCCATTTGGGATGTACCTTACCCGACACCTGCAGCAACTGGAAAGACCCCAAAAGTACCTCGCCAAGAGGATCAAGGGACTCAAACGGATGACCTGTGCAGTTAGGCTAAAGAAACTCCAGCTCTACTCAGTTGCTTACCGCCTACTTAGAGGCGATCTGTGCCTGACTTATAAAGCCATGTCCAGCACAGAATTAATGGACATGCTCCACCTCAGGAAATCCAAATCCCTTAGAGCTACACGCTCCAGGGACTTAAACCTCAGCACAGAAATAAATAGGACATGCTGGAGGGACAGATTCATATCCCAGAGGCTCCCCTCACTCTGGAACAAAATCCCAATCCATGTTAGGCAGAGCCCCTCAATGACCCTCTTCAAGAGAAATCTTGATGAGTGGA